>NC_028642.1:50078890-50088169 GCF_001406875.1 Solanum pennellii | reverse complement strand
TATATATATATATATAGTTTTTGCTTTTATATGAACATTAATTTAATTGAAAAAAACTCAAATACATCATCAAATTTTGAGAAAAAATTTATTTATGTCATCAATTAATAGTTTGATTTATCAGTGCAGTTTTCATCTGAGAAAAAGTTCATTCATGTCATTATTTGTAAATTGAAATGATATAAACAAGTCAAACTTTTATTAAAAAAAAAATAAATATTTTTCTTAAAATTTTATAACACATTTAAATATTTTATTTAAAATTAATCGAGACCATAAATATGGTGGTTATACAAAAATATTTCTAAGTTTGTTAAAAGCAACAAAGCTGCAAATAGGGAAGCAGCGTAGCGTGTTGTAACTAGTGGCGCACAAATAGACATAAAAGCAAACAACCCTTGTGATTATTTAGTACGGCCTTGTTTGGATTCTTTCCCTAAATAGTTGGCATCTTACTCATCATTAGTCCCCACCCAACCCCACATCTTATCCCTTCATAGGTGCTTTTTTTTCGGTGACTCGAACGAACAATTTTTTTAGTGCCGTTTCGTATAAAAGGATAATTCTAAATAGTTATGATGTTAAATTATGGTTTGGTTCTTTTTATTGTCTAGTTGATAAGTTTGAGATAACTTATTTTGAAATTAAATTATGGTACTATTCTTCAAGTTCTATTTTAAGCTAAATAAGAAGGAAGTTTTACTTTTAAATACATTCAATACCGTAAGGGGTGTTTGTAGTTTTGTTTGGATTGATTATTAATTAAAATCAAAATCAAAATCAAAATCAAATCAATCTAGTCGATTTTTCAAATTTCTAAAATCAAATCAAACTAAAAAAATAATCGTCGGTTTGGTTCAGTTATTTAGATTTATCCGATTTAAAAGTAATCTTTTAGGACGTACATATCGACTACTTTACGTAAAGTATGATAGGTAAAGACTAAACTGAATTTTGATGGACTTGGACTTATATTGTTATAATTGGGGTTAGGCTTGAGAAAATGATAAAGTTAAAGAATTAAAGCTAAATAAAATTTTAAAAAATATTTGTATTTTATTTATGAGTAATATATTAATCATTATAAAAGTTATATATCTAATTTACCAGCTAAGTTTGGTTAATTTTGCAGCAGTTTTTAGTAAAACTAAAATCAAACAAATAGTATTGGTTTTCAAAAGTAAAAATCAAACCTAACTAAACCAAATCAAATAGTATTGATTTTCAAAATTTAAAATCAAACTTAACTAAACCAAATCAAATTTTAATCGATTTGGTTCGGATTGCGGACCGATTTAATATTTAATCATAACCATGAACAACCCTGAATATCATCATGAAAGTGCATATACAAAGATATTTAAGCTAAATAAAATAAAATTTTATTTTTAAGAAGGAATAACTAAAGCTTGCAAATAAAATATAAAACATCAAATAAAGTGAAGGATAATTTTTATAAACAAATAACTTGTTCTTAAAATCCATGCAATGTATATTATTTTGCATATAATAAACCAACACTCAATAAGATATAATTCCAGCACAAATTATCTTCTACTTATATAATTATAATTAATCATATCATAACTTGTATTCAAATCAAACAATTCCTTAAAATTGATTTTGGGAGATATTTACTATCCGAGCATCTTCCTCTTATCTATCTCTAATATTTATAATTTTGTAGTTAAAAACTAAATTTATATGTAGTAGATATAAGATTATTTAAAAACAAAAATTATAGTTTATGAAATATTATAATACAAAATATTAATATCCCCCACAAATATAAAAGTAGGGATAACCAGGCAGGTTATGATCAACTACACATATATTAAAAAAAATAGTTTTAATTTGTTCGTCTTATATTTAAATTTTAGATATATTTAAAAGTTACGTAAAAAATATAAATAAAATATTTTAAAAAAAACATATGTTTTTAATATTTTATCTATTTTGTCGTTCAAAACTAAATTTATATGTAGTAGATATAAGATTCTTTAAAAACAAAAAATATAGTTTATGAAATATTATAATAGAAAATATTAATATCCCCCACAAATATAAAAGTAGGGGAAACCAGACCGATCATGCTCCATATATGTTAAATATATATTAAAAAAATTATTTTAATTTGTTCATCTTATTTTTAAATTTTAAATATATTTAAAAATTACTTAAAAGGTATATTTAAATTTTTTTAAAAGAACATATGCTTTATAAAAACTTTGATTGATTCATAAAATTAATCAATCTGTGCCACATAAATGAGAAAAAATAAGAGACACATATTATTTAATTTAAAAATTACATAAAAAGTATTGTAAATCTCAACAATTAACCACTTTTGATTGATTTCTGAAATTCTATTTATGCTATATAATAGAGACAAGAGAAGTATCATATATTATTTAAAAATTATTTTAAAAATACGATAAGTTATAATCATTAACAAATTAAAATAATTAAAAAATATATTAAAATCTAATTAATTTTATAAATTCTATCTATATTATATAAAATGAGAATTTTGTATATTATAAAAGTAAAAATAAAAAATTAGCACAAAATATGAACAAATGGGCAAATGACCTTATTTCTGGATCTTCAGGGTATACCGCATTTTCCCGATGCCTTTTGTCTTATCGTCAGCTCCAATTTTTCTTCCAAATTTACGGCAAATACTTTTCCCTATGCTAAATATTTAATTATAATAAATTAATATATTTTTATCAAAGAAAATTATTTAATTATATTCATTTTTTAATTACATAATGTAATATTTTCAGCTTCAAAAATGTTTCTCATCTCTAAAATGTAAGAGATGTTTTCAATAATTATCTTTAATCAAAAAGTACATATCTATTGATTTTGTGAAAAATCAATATTTAAAATTAGCATAATTCAAAAAAATGAATTAAATTTTCTTACAATATACGCTATGGATGTATTCACATAATAAGAATATTTTATATTTTATATTACAAATATATAGAAGTTGGTATCTAATTTTTTTTCAATAAAAACGTGTGCTATTACTATTAACTTTGACCTCTATATTTAGCAAGTATTTAGGAGCAGTAAAACCTACTATTTGATAAATCTAGAGTTTTCTTATTTATTATATTTTCCATAAAGTTAGGTGAAAATTGTGATACTACTACGACCTAATCAAGGTCTCCTTGGAGAATACCAGTCATTTTAATTACTCGTTCATTTTATTTTATTTGATTCTTATATTAAAAATATTTTTTAACTTTTATAAACGAATAAGAGTTTATCTGAATTTTTTTCTCTCTTTATGTTAACACAGTTACAGAACATTATTGATGAAGTTTATTTAGAATAAAAGTTTTCTTAAAAATAGTTGAGTTAAATAGTATAAAATATAGGAATATCATAAAATGGTTTTTACTAGTGATATGACTCACTACTTTGAGAGGAAATAGGCATTGATTTATTATTTAAAATTGTTATTTACATATTTTTTCATATGTACTTCATTTATTTAATTTATACGGAAATATTTTGTAAAAAATGTAAAATCAAAAATAAATTGGTAAGGATACAAAACCATTGACCCTTTGGCTTGATAGGGTTTTTAGAAATAAAGTTATTTTTTTTAGAATTTTTAAATTGAACATGTGTCAAAATATTATTTAAGTATAAAAAGTAATATTTATAAAACTATAAATGATTTCATTTTAATTTTTTTTTTGCTAGAGGTTAAATTCAACGTTCGGATGAAATTAATTTCAAATATAACACTATTATTTTTTAAAACAGGTTAATAAAAAAAATCTTACATAATTTAACTTTATCACTCATAATTATTGTCATTTTAAAGATGTTTTTCAAAATAAATTTACTAGCATATTTGAAAAATTGATCACCGCCTGATTTGATGTATCGTGGGATTTTTCAAAGAGAATATAGTTTTAAAATGTGTAAATTGTTTTTTTAATTTTCTTGTCAAAATTAATTGTTGGAAACCAAAGATAATAAATCAAATAATGCAGAAGTAGTTAATCTAGACACTTTAAAAAATCCCTATTTTTTCTATTAAAAAAACAATAATACAACTTAAAAAAAAAAGACACAACTTTATAATTAAAGATAATTCAATTCAATTTCAATTTTTAGTCTTTCGTACGAGTAGAAAACAAGTGATTAAATTAAGTTTAAATGAATCAAGGGGGACTAAAGCACTAAATGTAGAAATTATCAAAACTTTTTAAAATCTTATAAAAAAAGTAAATCATAATTTATAAATAAAATAACAAAAAATCATAAGAACTATTTTGTAATTATATATTTGTGATTATATGGCTCATAAAAACAAAAACAATAGCAACTCGTTAATTTTTAATATAATATTTCTACATGATACAAATAATTTATTCAATCGATCGTGAATTATCTTTTTTTACAAAACATAAATAACAAGTCTATTTTTATAAAATATAAAATTCTCATGTAAACTTTTAGATCAAATTAGTTTAAAAACAAAAAATAAAATAATTTGAAATTTGAAACCCTATTTTTTTTCACAACTTGTTTGAAGAAAGACATTAATTTCAAATTATAAACTTAAAATTAAGATTCTATATTTGATACGATAATACTTACTTAATCTCGTGATATCTAAGATGCAAGAAGCAACCTCTTATTGAAATGACTTTAGGAAGTGCCTAACCTTTCTCCTTCGATCCGATCCTTTCTGTGACCCGAAATGAACAGCTTCCTCTCTCCCAGCAAGCAAGACGAGATCACCACTTCTCTCAGTAATGGACTTCCTTTACTTTAAACGGAGGCAAGCCATGTCATAACGTATTAATTTATTTTCTTAATCTTGTGATCTTATACAAATTACGAAGGCAAGTCATGTCATAACGTATTAATTTTTTTTCTTAATCTCGTGATCTTATACAAATTACGGAGGCAAGTCATGTCATAACGTATTAATTTCGACATCGATCCGTATTTTGGTTTAGAAAAAAAAGAAAAGACGTAATTGAGCACCCTCGTTAGGGGTAGAAATGTAACTTACTGCGCCTCGTTCCTGGCGATATCTCGGACCTTTTTTATCTCTATATAAAATACTTGATTCCTTATGAACTTTGTAAAACTAAAATACATTTTCTCTTCAAATTGAACTTTTTCTCCATTAAAATTCTCTCTGCAAATTTATAGTTTTTTTTCACTTTTGAGAAGAAAGCAAAAGCTATGTGTGGTGGTGCAATTATCTCCGATTTGGTACCTCCTAGCCGGATTTCTCGCCGGTTAACCGCTGATTTTCTATGGGGTACATCCGATCTGAACAACAAGAAGAAGAACCCTAGTAATTACCACTCAAAGCCCTTGAGCTCTAAGTTTATTGACCTTGAAGATGAATTTGAAGCTGACTTTCAGCACTTCAAGGATTACTCTGATGATGATGAAGATGTGAAGGCATTTGGTAATTTCTCTTCTCTCATCTGTTTTTTTTTCCAGCTTCTAGTAGGTAGGAGTTCCTTTTAGCTTTTGAAATTGTTACCGTGATTTTCTGAAAGTGTGTTTTTTATTTGCGTGTCTAAATACGTTTCATGCTCTAAAAATCACCTCGAAATGATTTGATTCAATGAAATTAGGAAGGATTTTTGGTCTGACCTAACACGCTTGAGTTGTTTAATGTGGTATGGTTCATTTGTAGAACTTAATTTAGTTTTAAGTAGTATTTTGGTGTCGAATATACTGATTTAGGTGATTTGGGGTTTATAATTGCGGTTTCGATTGATTTTTCCCCTTTTTAGTATGTGAATATACATTTAAGAGGAGAAAAAAGATAAACTTTTGGGTATAGGATGTTTGCGAATTGTAAAATGAAGAGTAAGATGCTGTTGTTCTTCCTAATTAGTCGAGAATGAATATTTTAGACAACAGATCATCCTAAGTAATTTATGCAATTGCGGATTGTGCTTGGTGCCCCCAAAAGTCAGAGATTTTTTGGATCATAGTTTCCTAATTTGAACTCAATTTGACTGTGAAATGGTCATTCATATAGCAGATTTTCTAGATGATGAACTCTGATTCTCTGGATGATAAACTTTTTATCTCCGGAGAATGTGCTACATGATGTTGATAGCTAAAGAGAAATGATTTGGCGTAAATAACAGCAGAGAACATATTTTTGCATGTATTTTGATCTTGATTTCTCTCCTTAGTTTTGATCACTGATAGATAACTTTCGAATAAATTGATTTTGGTAACCTTAGTTTTGATCACTGATAGATAACTTTCGAATAAATTGATTTTGGTAATCTTTAGTACTAGTGATATAAAAGAACCTGCTTTTCGTGCGTGTTCTATGTTTCTCACTTTCTTGGTATCTGTTTGTCATTTTATCTGATTGATTGTTCCAAATTTTGGTCATTTATGACTAACTGAGATGGTTAATTCTTTTTAAATTCTAAAGGCCCCAAATCCGTGAGATCTGGTGATTCAAACTGCGATGCTGACAGATCCTCCAAGAGAAAGAGGAAGAATCAGTTCCGGGGGATCAGACAGCGTCCTTGGGGTAAGTGGGCAGCTGAAATACGTGATCCAAGGAAAGGGATTCGAGTCTGGCTTGGTACTTTCAATTCAGCCGAAGAGGCAGCCAGAGCTTATGATGCTGAGGCGCGAAGGATCAGAGGCAAGAAAGCTAAGGTGAACTTTCCTGATGAAGCTCCAGTGTCTGTTTCAAGACGTGCTGTTAAGCAAAATCCCCAAAAGGCACTTCGTGAGGAAACCCTGAACACAGTTCAGCCCAACATGACTTATATTAGTAACTTGGATGGTGGATCTGATGATTCATTCAGTTTTTTCGAAGAGAAACCAGCAACAAAGCAGTACGGCTTCGAGAATGTGTCTTTTATTGCTGGAGATATGGGACTGGGCTCAGTTTCCCCTTCAGCTGGTACAAATGTTTACTTCAGCTCGGATGAAGGAAGTAACACTTTTGACTGCTCTGATTTCGGTTGGGCTGAACCGTGTGCAAGGACTCCAGAGATCTCATCTGTTCTGTCTGAAGTTCTGGAAACCAATGAGACTCATTTTGATGAAGATGCCAGACCAGAGAAAAAACTGAAGTCCTGTTCCAGCACTTCATTGACAGATGACGGTAACACTGTGAACACGCTATCTGAAGAGCTATCGGCTTTTGAATCCCAGATGAAGTTCTTGCAGATCCCATATCTCGAGGGAAATTGGGATGCATCAGTTGATGCCTTCCTCAATACAAGTGCAATTCAGGATGGTGGAAACGCCATGGACCTTTGGTCCTTCGATGATGTACCTTCTTTAATGGGAGGTGCCTACTAAGCTGCATACACATCTTCCCTTGCTAAGTTTTGTAAATAACGCTTCATTTGAGTGAAGTTTGCGCCTGCGTTTACGTTTATCGCCAAACTAAAAGACTATATATGTGTTGTATTAATTTATTCAAAATTTTACTCGTTTGATATATGTAAGTATGTATCCTTGTTTTCATTAGTCAATGTCTTATTGGCTTACAGTCACAAAGCATATGCCTTTCGCTTAAGTTAATGCGTTGGCGAAGGTAAAACTAACAGATTTTGAATTTAGCACTTGACTGATACGTGATGATTAACTAAATCTTATTGTTTAATTTACAATTGTAAGTTGCTGATGGATCATTCTCTTAAAAATCTTGTGCTTAAGCTTATCAGAAACAGTCATTAAGTTAGGTAAGCTAGCCTGTCACAAGCTTTTGTGCATTATTGATCAATAATGTCAATTCTCCAGAATCTGTAGCACATTATATTCAGTTCGTTTCATTAAATGTGATACTTTGTAGATTTTGAAATTCAAATAGTTTATAATAATAAGTTCCATGCGTTTTATCATTTTCTCTTTGAAAATTTTGTGTTTAATTAAAACTACTCTGCTATATAAATTGAGACGGAAGGTGTATTATTAAGTGGAATACGTACTGCCCTTTGAGATCAGAAAGAGTTGTGCCAACTCCTGGAAAGATGATGAGCCGACTGATTTTAATTTATCTTATTTAATTGTTTAGCAATTGAAACTTGTTACTCCAACTAATTTAAAATGGTATTTGAAGGGATAAAATATAAATAAATAAACACAAAGAAATAAGAAATTCGATAGCGACTATATATATTAAAAATAATAGTAATTTGTATTTGATCTTATATCATACTTGAGTAATATGTGAGGGTAAATGAGACAATTTATCCATAGGGGTATTATTTGGAAGGGGGGAAGGCGGCTTATGGCTAGTGGTGATAGTGGGGTCCAATTTGTTTGGAGATGTGCCCCAAGTGGAAGGTTCAGTTAATCACTGTTTTTTTTGTTTTTTCATTTCGTATTTGATACTTGTGTGTAATATCTTAGGCCTAACTCTCGTCCTAAAAGCTAGTTCATAGAGTTTGAGTTAGGCGTAAAGCCTAATTTTTCTATATGGTATTAGAGTAGGATTCGTCTCATTCAATATTAAGATCCTCAAAATCAAAATTGCCCATATATGAGATGCTAAGAATGAGCATGTAAAAGAATGACTAAAAATGATTAATGAAATGTGTATAGTCCTTCCCTTTGAGCTAGCTTTCGAGGTGTGAGTTATACCTAACTTAATTTAACAACTTCGTATTGAAATTTGATTTTTTTAAATTTATATTGCTTTAAGATATTATCTAAGCGAAAACACTCCATACTAAAATTTGTTTTAAAATTCAAATTTAAGTTCTCCAATTAAGAGAAACAACAGACTCATCCGATAGATGATAGTGCATCACTGCTTGCTTATTCATTTGGTGGATTAGACAGAGAAAAGGTGCTTTATTTTTATTTTTTATTTTATTTTTAATTGGTAACAAAAAAGGTGTCTTATTTGTTGTCAATTGTCATGGAAGAATAAATATCCCTTTTACTTCCATTCTTATCTTACTACGCGGAGTATGTCGACATATAGAGTGTGTTTGCTACGAAGGAAAATATTTTTTGGAAAAAGTTTTTTCAATTTTCTCATATTTGGTTGGAACAAAAGTTTTGGAAAATGTTTTTCAAATCAATTTATTTTCCTCAAAATTAAGGAAAATGACTTTCCTTCAAAAATTAAAGAAAACATTTTCCATATCTCTCCTCCAATTTCAAATTACATTTTTTTTGGACAAACATCAATTTAAATAAATATTTTCAATTTCAAAATTTTAATTTTTTCACATGATCCTTGACCTTCCCCCACCGGCCAGCCCCCCCCACCCCATCCCTTCCCCA
>NC_028642.1:49993048-50078019 GCF_001406875.1 Solanum pennellii | reverse complement strand
CACCCCCACCCCACCCCCACCCCAAAATAATAATAATTTTGATTTTAAAAAATATTTTCAATGTCATAAATTATTTTTTACTTAAGTAAAAATAAAAGATGTCTCTCAAAAACATTTTTCATTAATAAATCAAACACTAAAAATTATTTCTGAAAAATATTTTATACTCACCAACCAAACATGATAAAATAAGTCCAAAATCTACTTGTTTTCCAAAAAAACATTTTCTAGGAAAACATTTTCCATGGAAAACATTTTCCTCCATACCAAACACACCCATAATTTTCATTTTTGATTTGTCTTGCAAAAAAAATGTAATATTTTAATTTTAATTTTTTATTCTTAAAAAAATTATTTTATAGTTATGGAAATGATTATGATTTATTTATGTGTAAATTTTAAAAAGATATCTTATAAAAAATATGCACAATCAAATATTGATATTATTTTTCCTTCCTATAACGTAATTTAATATTAAAACACACTTAAATTTTTTTTTTAAATATCTATTTATATTTTAATATGAATTCCGAACATTCAATTGATTTTAAAAATTATAATATGGAGAAGTTTTTGATCGTTGATCGAGGTGCAATGCACACCAACAGAGTGGATCTATAAAAAATAAATCCGCACAGCAGGAATCAATCCCACATGTAATTGGACCAAAGTTCTTCAGGGTCCTTCATTGTCATTGAATTAACCACCATATATATAAGAAGCATCGAAAACATCTTGAATTTAATACACATTATTAGTTTTATTTTTAAATTATTATTAAAAATTATCCTTCATTTAAGAAATAAGTTTAAATTTTGATTGTAATTGTTGTAATAATATTAAACTTTAGAAAAGATTTTTTATCTCGATACGTATTTAATAGTGTATTTTAAAAGTATATATGTGTCCCATGAACATCATAAATATTACACATTATTATAAATAAAAACGTGTTCACATGACACTATATCTTTGTAATACACTATTATGTCCTATATAAAGTTTGGTACCGTAACAACAATTTTAGCCAAAATTTGAGTATTTCATAAAAGACTCTGTTCCCTTAATTACACTTGAATACATCTAAATCTACTAGATGACATAACAAATGATTTCAAACTGTTATAAGAACATGAGACCTTAATTAAAAAAAAATTTGAGAGAAAAGTTGAAAACATTTTTAAATTTTCTATAATCTACCACATAACATAACTAGTGATCTCAAACTCTTATAAGAACAAATGACTCTAAATAAAATAACTGAAAGAAGTAAGAAAAACACCTTAAACTCAGTGAGAATTTAAAAGTATAATTCACTCATATTTAAGAGATGAGAATATATTTAAGTTTAATTAATCAAATAAATAAATATTTATTATATTAATAATAATCTAAAAATATAATTAAATAATTCCCACTAAATTTAAAAATACTTTAAATACTTCCTTTGATAATTAAAATAAAACGCAAGGAGTATTACCTAGTCCACCCCTCATCAACCATTACATAAGAGTTTTAATCTTATCTAATGACGTGTTTCTAACAAAAAGATAACTAATTCTCCTACAAATTCGGGCTTCCCACTATCCATGTGAGGTGTTCACTTTATTTTTTGTTGGTACAATAATATAATTTAAAATGTTATAATTTTTAAGAAACGAAAAATTCAAATAAATTTATTTCATATTCTAAATTTGTTTTTTAAAGAACGAAAAACTTAGATAAACTTATCTCACATTCTAAATTTGTTGCGAGTTTGACTAAAATGTGAGATCCCAAATAAATTAAAGAATGCACCACTCATAGAATCACTGAAAGAGAGCCATATTAGGTGGATATCCCCAGCCATCAAAATCATCTATAAAAAGCCTAATAACACCATAATATAAGATTAATTAAATTAATTTCATCTACTAATTTTTAATTTGTCTAATAAATTACCTCTCTCTTTGTAAACTTGTAACAGTCGCATTCTGGTGGTGTCCCCCCCGCCTAACAATATATTCAGACGTTTAGCATCACCTCAATTACGGTTGTTACAAATTAAAAAAATAATAATTACGAAAAGAAAAAAGAAAAAAAAATTTAAAATAACTAATTAAGAGTTTTGTTTTTTTTTAATTCAAATCATTTGTGTTTTTTCATTAATTGATTGATAATGGGTTTTCTTCACAAGCTATGGGACGATACACTTGCCGGCCCGGCACCGGAATCGGGGTTAGGAAAACTCCGCAAGTATAATTCGTTCGCCGGACGTTCTACCTGCAGTGCTCCGCCGTCTCCCACCAAGCTCGGCCTTCACCATCACGGCGGCGGCGCTAGCGACGATCTGATGCCGGTTTCCCGGAGCATTACGATACTCCGCAGCAACTCAACCTGTGGCCGTTCTGGCAATTCTACGCCGGATTCTGGATCTGCTCCATCTTCTCCGGCGTTTTCTAGCGCTCCAAATTCACCATTTGCACGTTAGTCGTCGTTCCACAATTAATTCTACTTTTTTTTCTTTAAGAAATATCATAAACACGTTTTTTTTAAGATCTCTAATTTTAAATGTGCATAAGTTAAATACAACATTTAATATAGACATAAAATGTATTTAACGTAAATATAAGTTAAAATTAAATTCTTGGAACTTTCATGTTGGAGAGCAAAGAGTTTGTCTTCTGAGTCGAATTCGTCGCAATAGGCTTATCTATTGCAAGTTATCTCTTTTACGTGATTTGCGAGGAATTACATAAAAGCGAAAATTTTACTGTGTGTGCATATAAAAAATAGCAACCGCGAATTTCCCTAGTTATTAAAAAAAAACTAAAACTTAATTAATGTATATATGTTCTTAAATTTGTTCCTTGACCCTAATTTCTTTGAATATTCTCAGGCATAAAATTTATTCAGTTTATGATTGAAATCTGTAATACAAGATAATTCGTTAACGATAAGGATATGAATGACTCTAAATTATAGTTGAGGTTAACATTTAAATATTTTGTATACTAATTATAGAAGCAAAAATGATTTTTTTTTAATAAAATAAATTAAAAACATAAGATGTTTGATGTTTAATAATTCTTTTTTTTGTACTTTTGGATTTTCGTATAGCAAGCACACCACGGAGGAAATACAAGAAGCAACTAAAGGGAAAAGCGAATATTGAACCTTGTTCTGCCAACTATGATTGGTGAATTTTCTTAATCGTTGACTCGCGCAAATTAATAATTTATTTATTAACTCAGTTATTTTATTTCATTCAAAGTCAATTCAATTCGCGCATTTTTTTCATGTAACTTAGTAATTGACTCATTATATTTGCAGGATTGTGCTGAGTGCTTGGGATCGTTGACGAGTGAAACAGAAAAACAAACAAACTATTTTTGTGTGAAGAAATGACTGCTGCAATGTTGTGCATATATAAATATATATATATAAACATAATTAAGAGTAATATGTACATATTAATTAGTGTATATAACCAAATAATAAAAATAAGAAGGTTCCAGAGTAGTGAAGGAATCTTTACATCAAATAGATGATGATGATTATGTTAATATCAGGGAGAGAGAAACTACAAGTAGGAGATTTTAAAGTAATTTTTTTTCCTATAAGCTGCTTCCTCCATCTGTTTGGAGTGATGCTTTTTTAATTTTTTTTTTTGTTTTTATAATTTGGTTGTGAGTTTGATTGTACTCCAACTTAATAATGCTCTTTCAATAAATACTTGAATGAAGCTCTAGTTTAGTTAATATATTGTTGTAATTATCTCTTCTTTTTTTCTTTTGTTGTGTATATAAAATGGAGTATGGCTCTTATGAATGATTGATGGACAAACTTAACTCTTGATAAACTGATATGAGTTGTGATGGAATGATTGAGATTCTCTTTGATCTGATTAAAGTTATCAATTTTAAGTCATTGAGAATGAAATGCATAGATTCAAATTGAAACGTTGAGATATTAAACACCGAATAGGAAGCTAAACATAGATGGAGGAAACAACTTATAAGAATGAAACACACACAAAAAAAAAAAAATGTTAAGAATTTAAAACTTTGACTACTTTATTTTCATTGATAATTGATTAACCAAAGGAGATGTTTGTACTTTATTTTGACTTATATATTTTTATATGTGTAATATGTTAGTACGTAAATTGACATCTTTTTAAATTGTCGAAATCATAATACTCTATTATATAAGTACATATTAATTGAATTTGAACAAACTATGATTGCCGATTTACCGTTCCATAGAATACCAAAACCGAAACTCAAAATGCCAAACAATACGAATCAAATTGTTATGGTAATGGTATAATATTTTAAAAATCGAACACCAAAATTATGTTATTCAAAATTTAAATACCGTACCATATCATACCATGCTCATTCGTCTAAATTTTTCATTTTCGAAAAGAGATTATAGGACTATAAATATAATGTTTAGATACGTTAAAGGTCATCAAATGGGGATGTAGCTCAAATGGTAGAGCGCTCGCTTTGCATGCGAGAGGCACGGGGTTCGATCCCCCGCATCTCCAATTTTTTTCAGTGCTACTTCTTTTTCAGATTTAACCCAAATTCGTTTCCATTTACATTTTATGTATCTAATATGTCATTACATGTTAGAATTTACCTAATTTCTTTTACATTATCAATATATATACATATATATCTTAAATTCGAGAAATATGCGACCCAGTTTCTTTGTGTCTATAAGTTCAAGTATTGAGAATTATCCACAATCACTTATTTATTTTTGTAACGATATTATATTTGATCAGGTATAAGACATAAGTTTGACTAAAAGAATTTAATAAATTAAATAAATTTAATATTTTTATAAAATAAAATAAAATATGAGATTTCAATGACATGTCAATCAAGAGAGAAAGCTTTTGAGAAAAATAATGATAATCCAGTAATTGTATTTTTCATTAGAAAACAAAAATGATTTTTATAGACAATATTTGGATGACCATCCACGAAATTAACTCCATTTTTATCTGTACTGAGGATTGATTTAGCTTGTAACATATACTTTCTTTACAATTATATATCTATAAGTGAGATGACAATTTTTTTTTTTAATTCTACTCAACTTACGTAAGCAATCAATATTTAAAGATAAGTGCTAAGTAAATCTTTTCACTAACTTAACTTACATTTTAGATAATCATACCTAGGTATTTCCAAAAAATGTGTTTAATATGTATCTTTTCTAGTACATGTACCATGGTTTAATTCTACATATTTGTTATCTTCCCTAATTCATGAACAAACTAAATAAGACATATGAGTAATCAATTTCCTATACATATATCAAATACAATTCATGTATCACAACATATATTTTTATTCTAACATAAGGGTTATTTCTTAACGTTGTAAAATTTGATGAAGTATGATCACATGAATTTTCTTCTGACTTGAGGTTGTTAATAATATAGTATGCAAGGATATTTTATCTTTATGTATTTGCATTTCCTTAATTTAATAAGCTTCTCTAATACTTCTATAAAGCATAAGCTTAGTGGCAAAAGTAATGCCATATAATACAAGTTAGAAAAAGTTTTTAAAAAGTCTTGCTCTTAGTGGATAAACCATGCCCAAGTCTCTCATATCATGAATATTCATCACTTTACGTCATGTATCAGGACATACGTGATGTATAAAAACGTTAAGTGATTATCAAAAATCGAATCACAATATATCAGGACGTTAAGTGATATATTCGAAATTAAAATATTTTGGGATGTATCTGAATTTCACGAAATTTAAGAGAATTTTTTATTTGAAAAAGAATAAGGATAAAATGTAATTGAGAAAAGGTAGAAGTACTCTCCTAAACTATGACCGAAATCACAGAGACACACCTTAACTAAACTAAGACCCTATTACCCCTTGACCCCATTTTTTTTTGTAATTTTGTGTACCTTTTTGACTTACGTGACATCCAAATATCTTCCACGTGCCTCAATTGTGTGAGGAGTCACAAAGTGTGTCACGTAAAACAAAAAGTGTACAAAAAAAAAGAATAAGTTCAGGAGAATAATAAAAAAACTTAGTTTAGTTAAAGTGATTCTCTAGAATTTCGACCATAGTCTAGGGATACATTAACGCCGTAAAATTTGTGAAAAATCCCTTTGTTATATTTAGATGGGACATGTACATCAAAGAGGTCCAAGCCCATTTATCTTGTATCAACGAACCAACTGGATCGACCCGGCCCCATTCTACCTTTCCGAGAATCTCTCTCAACACAACAAAAGCAACACCCCCTCTTACGTAGACTAATCTCAACCCTCCACGTGTCATCATCCCAATACCCTCTCCCTCCCCCTCCCCCCACCTTCCCCATTGCTACGTACCTGAGAATTGAACGTTTAACTTGATCACCACAAAAGTCACCATTGTTGACAATTACAAGGTGAACGAGGAGGAGTAGATTTAACACTCCTCCTCATTCATCCATCAAACCGTAGTCACAACACCTATTCGTTTCATAAAAGGGAAGAATTATGTCGTATCCATTATCGTCTCATATGTCAAATGATGGAATTGATTCGTTAATATTACCGTCTGCGGAGCAATTTCAAAGGGTGCGGCAATCAAAAGGAAACCAGGAGCTGAATAATGAGTTGAAAATAAAAGCAAATGAACTTGAAAAGCTCTTCGCTGAGCATCAATTGCGTACTCCTCCTGCAGCTGGAAATTATCAATCTAATTATTTTACCAGCAGCAAAATTAGTAGGCACGGTCACATGCAAAGCTGGCCATCTGACAATGCCTGCGGCGACTTTCTCGATGATCAAGTATTTGATAATGATAGTATGAATATAGATAAAAACTCTTATGATCATGAGTTGATTGGTTTTGCGGGTTCTCCGGGGAAATTCTATGATATGTATATGAAGAAAAGGGATGCGAAACTTAGGGATGAATGGAATACTAAAGGAGCGGAGAAGGAAGCGAAGCTGAGGGCTATGGAGGATTGTCTTGAGAGGAGTACAGCTCAAATGAAGAGTATTGAGAGACGCAGATCGTTTAGCTCCAGCTCAATTTTTAGCAGAGAACAGGTATAGTTCTATTTCTATAATTTTCTACACGATAAGGTTTACGTATACTATATCCTCTTCAGACCTCATTTATGGATTACACTAGGTATGTTATACATATGCAACTATTAGCTGAGGTTATATCGAAAACAACCTCTTTACCTCTTAAAGATAGGGGTTACCAATACATCTCAAAACCCTATTTGTGGAATTACACTATTGTTGTTGTGTTGTGTAGATGCAACAATTGCCGGTTCTGTCGAAAGCAACCTCTTTACTAAGTTTTGTGTACACTCTACCTTTTACAGACCTCATTTGTGGGATTACACTGGATATGTAGCTGTTTGTTTTATAGATGTAGTAATTAGTTGAGGGTCCATCAAAAATAACCTCTTTACTAAGGTCTGCGTATACTCTACACTCTACCCTTTCCAGACCCCATTTGTGTGATTACACTGGGTATGTTATTTTTTGTTGTATAGATGCAACAATTAGCTGAAGGTCTATCGAAAATAACCTCTTTAGTAAGGTCTGCGTGTACTATACTCTCTACCCTTCCAGACCCCATTTGTGCGATTACACCGGGTGGGTATGTTGTTGTTTGTTGTATAGATGCAGCAATTACTAAGGGTCTATCGAAAATAACCTCTTTACTAAAGTTTGCGTATATTCTACCCTTAGCTTCCTTGATCCCTCCCCTTACTTTATTTGTGGGATTGCACTGGCTATGTTGTTGTATAGATGCAGCAATTTCACACACAGTATGTAGGCAGGCATTTCTGTTTCTTGTTAAAACCTTGAGTTGATTTGGTTTATGTTTCCTTTTATCTTGTCATCAATATTGAGGAAAAGTTAATTCTCTTTGACAGCAACAATTTCAGCAAAGTGATGATAGAGAAGATATGTCTGAATTCATGAATCAGAAAAGGAATGATGTACTCAGGTCTTCTAGTGAAACATCTTTGGAAGAAGTTTCTAAGCATACTACTACTCCAAGGAAGAAACAAAATTTACCTATCAAACCTTCATCCAAACCTCGGAACATAGTAGCATCTGTTCCGAGGTCTCCTATGAAGGTTTCCAGTAGTCCTTCCAGTCGGCGAAAATCTCAAGCTGAAAGTCCACTTGCACGATCCGTTCCAAACTTGTCTTACATGAGAAAGGAAAATGCTGAGCCTTATTCTCCAGCTGGTAAAACGACTCCTCGTGCACCTTATTCGCGTAGCAAATTACTGCACTCACAGTCCTTAAGAAAAAGCTCTGCTATGAATTCTGAGGGTGTTATCTTGGCACCTCTCAAATTTGATAAAGACAAAACGGAACAAAGTCCTAAGTGTGTAATGTCAGCACCTCGTAAATCTGTGAAGGACAAGATGGGACAGAGTTTAAATGATAAATTTTCCAACATTTTGGATACAAAGACTTCACTAAAGACGGGAAAAGATGCTGATTTCAGCTCAAGAGGCAGTTTGACTGAGGCAAAGGGTTCTAACATTGCATCTACGTTTACACACAATGATGATGAGGATGTTGATGACATGGAATTGGATTCTGAGGACTCAACAGGTAGAGATGTGGACGAGTTTGAGAGCATGATATCTGCAGTTGAGGAAAATTTTGATATTGGAGCACCAAGCCCGAGTCATGAGATGGAGAAGAATTATTCTGGACCAGAAAATAGACGTTTACTGAGATCACTTTCTCAAGTTTGCTATGCTTCAGAAGCCGGATATTCGCCTTCTTCTGTGCCTTCCAACTTCTTAAATAGTCCTGTCTCACAGACTCATGAGATGTCTGATGTTGATGCTTTTGACTCTCCTATGGGAAGTCCTACATCCTGGGATTCACGTTTTCTGAGTTCAACACAGGCGAATGGTGCTACTAGAACGAGGAAGAAATGGGGAACGACCACTCAGAATCCAATCAATATCATAAAATCTTCTCAAAGTCTTTCACGCAAGGATAAGGCCAGAGGATTTAAGCGATTACTAAAGTTTGGGAGGAAAAACCCTGATGCAGATAGTCTGGTTAAAGACTGGATTGCTGCAACTACCTCTAAAGGAGATAATTGCACAAGAAATGGACATGATGGTCGCCATCGCTCTAATGATAGCTTCTACGAGGATGTGCTTTTAAACGAACGAGGTAAGATATGATGTTTTCTTTTGATTGATATTCAGTGGCTCCCCAAAAATTGATTAAACTTCATTTGTCAATTGTTTCAAATCAGATTTATCTGAATAATAACAAACAACAGTTGCAATAGTTTGTTGGCATACTTGAAGCATGTTTGGGAAGATTAAGTTAATGTTCTTTTTCTATTTTATTTTGCTTATGAGTACACCTTTTCATGTGATCTTATTATTCAGTAATTCTTTACAACTTTTGGTCTGAAGCTCATTGATTTTAATTAACTGACTCAATGTACTTTATTTCTGGCAGTTCAATCCTTGCACAGGTCTATTACGTCCCCTCCAGCTAACTTCAAACCGAGGGAGAATCATTTATCAGGAAGCTCAATAAAGGGTGAATATTTTGAATAAATCGGTGTTTTTCAACTTAATCCTCTATGTTTTCTGTTTTCCTATTATTCCACCATTAGAAGAAACAATAGAGTAAGAGCCTCCATCGGCGTTGTTGACACTTAGCTTCATAACCTTTAAAAAAACCAATTGTGCACAGCTCCCTCATTTATTTATGCAACTATCTATATACTTCCTGTGTCAAAGTGTACTTCCCTATCTATTACTTCGTCCATTTCAATTTGTTTGACTTACTTTCTTTTTAGTCCGTTTCAAAAAAGAAGCATCTTTCCTATTTTGACAACTCCTTAATTTTGACTTTTCACATGACACGTTTAAGACCACAAGATAAAAGGACATTTGGTATATTTATCTTTAGTTTAAGACCACCAAGATTAGACGTTTCTTTACTATCTTAAACTTCATGTTAAGACAAAACCAAACAAACAAATTGAAACGAAGGGAGAAGCATAAGAAGTACTGTTGCTTCATCATCATCTTATATGTCTTTCTTAATAGCCAATGCCTTAAAGATGTATTGCATTGATCAACAATGAAACAGTATATCATCAGATATTTAACAAATCTTGAACTTTTCAATATTTTGTATTGCACAAATCAATTTGAAGCCTGTATAAGTTTTTATGCTTCAGTAAATTCAATTATTTACATGTTAACTTCAATCTATTTACTCTTTCACAGCTCCAAGATCATTCTTTTCTTTGTCGTCATTCAGAAGCAAGGGAAAGGACTTGAAGCCAAGATAAGTCCCTCGAAGGACAAAGGTTCCAGCGATATATAAAACACATTGAATTGTCTTGATGACACACATTTTCAAATCATAATATTTTTTTTTCCAGCCAGAGCTTGAGGTATGTGTGTGCTATGTACAGCCTATAATCATCAAAATACACTTTATTTTAGTACATATATAGTACGTATCATTGGGCTCGTTAGGCCTTGCTTATGCTTTATTTCTTATTGTTTCGGTATATAAGATTGTTTATTGCCTTGAGAGAACAGTTCCCTCTGGCTTAATGTTAATGTAATATTGTTCTTCAACTTCAATGTAATACATACTATACATGTATAGTACGTATCAGATCTTGATCTTTGTATATAATCACAAGTTGGATTTATGTTCAGGATTGAGCTACCTTTTTCACGAGTAATTGTAGATCTAATATTTCATGTATATGAAAAGAATGGTGGCTAAAGACTGTTGAATTAACGAGGACTTACCTGAACTCAACGTAACATGAGATTTGAATGCAGGAATTGGCGGAGGAATTAAGCTGGAGAGCTAGAGCACATGCAAAATTCTTGAAAGATCAAAGTTTCAAGTAATTCAGCATGTGCCCTGCTTCTCCAGCTTAAATAATCGTCCACCTAACTATGACGAATCATCTGAATAGCACGAAACAAGTGCAGCTGACTCCAACTAAGTAGGGATCAACGCGTATATTATTTGCTTTAGAGAAGCATATTATCCTGGAAATGACACATCTATATGAAAGTACTTATATATATATATAGGATTATACTTCACGAAAACGAATACTTTGTAATAGTACTTTTATGATTAGATGGTGGTTGATGTTGTGCTGATTTTGCTTGGGAAATATACTAGGCCAATGTAGTGTATTTTAATCAAATATGCAGAAAAGGCCAAAGATGAAAATGAATATTTTGCTATGGTGATTGTTGAAGTTGGCAGCCAAAAAGGAAATCCATATATAATGAGATTTCTCGACCAAATGTAACCTAATTAAGAGTAGAAAGGCAAGGCAGGCCACCCTCCCTATGGGTCTTAAAAAAGTTGGAGTAGTCCTCTTCGACTTTAGTTATTGTTCACGTGTGATTTATATTAAATTTGACTAACCGTCTATTCTACTTTTTCTACGTTCTTGATAGTTTGTCTTTTCAGTTAAGACTTTTAGAAGCACGATTAGATCCAAAAGTGTTGAAGGGAAACGATACTAGAAGAAAGACTTGGGATAAACTCATGTGAGTTTAGAAATTCTAAGCAAGATAGAATAAGTACAATATTTTATGAACATATTAGATGAATATGTGCCCTTCTTAAGGGAATTCTAATTTTATGATCAAGTTCTTGACAAGTAATTTATAATTATTCAATTTAATTAAAAATTATGTTGAGGTAATAATGCGTTGTGTAATCCCTTCGAAATAAATAAATAACCAAACTGAAGTCGTAAATCAAGTCTCATAAAAAGTGAGTTTTTGCGCATTACTTAACATCATTTAGGTTTTGAACTCTAACTATTCTGTCAACTGTTGTCACATCTACCATCTCCATTATTATAATTATATCCACTGCTGCCATCACTGACGCCCCACCGCCACTATCAATTACTATTACTATTGTGAACGATTCCTACTACCAATCACCTCCACAATCACAACCAACAACATCACTTACACATCATTAATCACCACATATTCATTTGACTAACACAGCCGTCAATATTTTTTTTAATCAAGTAATATTTTATTTTATTAAATCTATATATTTTTAATATTCAATTACTTTTTATTTGAATGAAATATATTTACGGAAATATAAGTTACTCGTATTCAAATGTTGAAAAATAAACCTTCAGTTATTCAATGTTCAAACTGAAAATAATATCTTAGGGCCTGTTTGGAATTTCAATTTGGTAATTGATTTTGATGTAATTGGTAATTACATTGTCTATTTTGTTTAATTGGACATAATAATTACTTGGTTAGCAGGTTACTGGTGTAATTGACAGGAGATAATTATTCATAGAAATAGGCTGTGAATTGCTGATAATTACATAGTGTAATTACCAACTAATTTCTTTTAATTTATTCTTTTTAAAAAAAAATCTATTTTGATTTTTTGTTTTTAATTTTTTTCACTTCTATTATTTCAAGTTCTATTTTTATTTTTTATTGTTGTAAAAATTTCTACAAATTTATTTTTTATTATTATATTTCATTTTCTTGTCGTTCTCAACCTTACTTCACATTATTCAATGCAATTCTTTCGTATTCTATATTTCTTTATTTCATGCTTATTTTCTCATTAACATAATTTTATTAGTATTCTAATTTTTAAATTAAAATATAATTTATTGTTAAGTAAGATTATAGACTTATGTTTTTAAAAAAAAATAAAAATAAATCATGTTTATGTATGTTATGTTGAAATTTGCTATAAGAGTATTATGTTAAATTTTTTGTTTTTGAATTTATAACTTATGTTAAATTTTTACTTTAATTTTTTTAGTAATATTGAATTGACATTGCAGTCATTTTTTAATTAAACCTGATAAAATACTTCTTTATCGAATATTTAATAATTTATGACATATTATTTATATATTAATCTTTTTATCAAACAACATTTCATGATATTCGTAGAAACTTCATATTTTTAGTTTTAATAATCAATTCAATTGAAATATATTAATTGAAAAAAATATAAATCAATAATTTTTTCATAATATTAATTAAGAACATATGTTTACTAAATAATAAATTTTCTAAAAAAATATATCCCTTAAATAGTTAAATATTTAATTTAATATTATTTATAAAATTTCTTAATTTTATAATATAATTTTAAATTTAATACAATTTTATGATTGCAATTGTGGATCCAAACACAATATGTGTAATTATATTATCACATTCAAACAGGATATGCGTAATTACAATGTAATTACTTACCTAATTACTAGACTATATAATTATGAGGCTAGTAATTACACCACTTCTAATTACTAGGTGGCTTTCCGAACAATCCTTAATCATAATATTAATAATATTTAGACATCTCACTTGTTACTGAAAACAAATAAAGCCAAAGTATTACTACGCAATTCCAATTCATTACAAGTTTCATTTTACTGAAACTGAGCGGAGTTCACGAGAAAGACCATACAAAATCAAAATTCGAAGATCCAAAGTACAGCATTTCACCAAACAAAGGGTAACTTGATAATTCTTTCAATTTATTTATGTAAAATGTGTTTGTTTGCCTATTTTTATTCTCACAAAATTTCTGCAGTCACTTCAATTTTGTGGTGATTATTCCCAGGAAGCTTTTTTATAACACTCGGATTTGATTTTTTTTCCACTTAGATTGCATAAATGTGTTGGTTGTAGATATGACTAGTATGCAAAATTCTGTGTTTTCATTGTAGTCGGTCTAAGAGGTACTAAAATGAATTATCGTAAATTGCCCTAATAAACTAATTATTTAGTACTAGAATGAATTTCACCTTTAGCGTGCGTGCACCTCAGTTAATTCTACGGGATACCTGTCACCTCCACCAAGGAATCACCAACTATTTTTGTTTGGAGTTTGAATTTGGGACGATTCACGGTTCTCAGCACACTTCATTGATCATTAGGTCACGACCTTTGGATGTTAGAATGAAATTCACCTTAATAGAGCTGAATGGTATATTCAATAAATTCATAGTTGGGGACATGGGCTGACCTGCAAAAAATTATGTTGTATATTTAAGGTATTTTTATGTCGATTTTTGAACCTCCTAAATGTAAGATTAGAGGTTGACTTAGTGGTTGAGGGGTTCAGAACTCACCTTGAGGTTCCAAGTACAAATCTTAGGCACTAATTTTTTTCCCGAAGGGAAATCCTGGATCTGCCACTAGTGGGGATAGTTGATCGATTGGACAGCTCTTAGAGAAAAGTTCAACGGGGAAGGCATTGTGGGAAGAATCTATTTTATGAAAACCTCTAATAGCTTCAACATTGCATGGATTGTTTATTGAAATTGGCTAGTTCAAACTTGTTAATATTGCATTGCAGTTGATGCTTTTTTTTTTTTAACAGAAAAAGGTCAAAGATATCCTTAACGTTTTGAAAATTGCTCAAAAATGTCCTCGTTCTACCTGTTGAGTTAAATATTCCTTTTGATGTCATTTTTAGGCTTAAAATTCTCCCCCCCATAACGACACAATTATATGACTTCAAGCTCCCGCCCACGCCACTAGGTATCAATAGAACTTGTAAACACAGGCAAGATCATTTGATCCCAATTTGTGAAACACTTCATTTGATCATTTCCTAGCGTTCTTGGGTGTTGTACAAGAATCATATAACGGAATACTCACTTCACCCCGATTTGTTATGTCACTTTTTTCTTTAGATGATGGTATGCGTATTAATTGAAAAACGGGAGGTAAAAAAATGATTTTATTGCTTAGCAGTTAGCTGTATTTATTTAAAATGAGTTTTGTGTAGAGCACAAATTCTGAATACTACACTTGGATTATTTTCTGAAACTTCATGCTTAAAGTGGAAATTGGATTTCAGGACAATTATCACTTCTACGAACACGGAAGAAGCGAGAAATGGCAGAAGAAGTGCGCAACAAACAGGTCATTCTGAAACACTTTGTCACCAGTGACCTTAAGGAATCAGACATGGAATTCAAAAATACCACCGTCAAATTGAATGTTCCAGAAGGTTGTAATGCTATGGTTTTGAAGAATATTTTTTTGTCATGTGACCCTTACATGCGGTTACGCATGAAGAAATTTGAGGGTAGCTATATTGAGTCCTTCACTCCAGGCTCTCCTATCACAGGATATGGAGTGGCTAAAGTTTTGGAGTCTGGTGATTCGAACTTCCAGAAAGGTGACTTAGTTTTGGGAAGGACTGGATGGGAGGAGTATAGTATTGTAACAGCTACTCCGACTCTGTTTAAAATTCATGACAAGGATGTGCCTCTTTCCTACTATACAGGAATCCTCGGTATGCCTGGTCTCACAGCTTATGCTGGTTTTTACGAGGTTTGCTCTCCTAAGAAGGGAGAAACCGTCTTTGTTTCAGCTGCTTCTGGAGCAGTTGGTCAGCTCGTTGGGCAATTTGCAAAGATGTTGGGTTGCTATGTTGTCGGTAGTGCTGGAAGTAAAGAAAAGGTTGATCGGTTGAAGAGCACGTTTGGTTTTGATGAAGCTTTTAACTACAAAGAGGAGCAGGATTTAGATGCGGCTTTGAAGAAGTACTTCCCTGATGGAATCGACATCTACTTTGAGAATGTTGGAGGGAAGATGCTTGATGCAGTTCTTCTGAATATGAAAATCCATGGTCGTATTGCTGTGTGTGGGATGATATCTCAATACAACCTTGAGCAGACTGAAGGAGTGCACAACTTGTTCTGTCTCATCTCAAAACGAATCCGCATGGAAGGATTTCTTGTTCGTGATTACTATCATCTTTACCCTAAGTATTTGGAAATGATCATTCCGCAAATCAAGGCTGGTAAGGTTGTGTATGTGGAAGACGTAGCTGAAGGCCTCGAAAGTGCTCCCAGTGCTCTAGTTGGTCTCTTCTCTGGTCGCAATATTGGAAAGCAAGTTGTGATGGTTTCGCGTGAATGATTGTTTAGATGGTGGTTAATGTGCAAGTTCTTGTAAATAAAACTCTGTTGCAGATTTAGTAGAGTTATTTGTGTTTGTGGGTGGGGTATTTCGGGAAAAACCTCTCTAACTTCATGAGGTAGTGGTAACTGGTAACGTCTTCCTGACCCCACTTGTGGAATTTCAATGGCTATGTTGTTGTATTTGTGTTATTGCATTAGGGAACTTTTCGATTTCATGATTTTGCTTAATGCATATATATGTTGTCTGCTTCGAGCAAAAATAGAATAGTCTGCCCCCTCTCTCATATACACACTAAATTTCAATCTTCAAAGTTCCAAGAAACTCAATTTTTAACTTCAAAAACTGTTTTTTTCTTCAACTTCAAATTAATTATTTGTTCGATGGAGCCTAAACATTCCACACGAGTCATTAATAAACGAACAGCAATATACCAGTAAAATCCATAAATGAAATCTGGCAAGGATAGAGTGTCCACACACCTTATCACCATCTCTTGGAGATAGAAAAATTGTTTTCGAATAAACAATCAAATATATTTGTCTTTTTTACATTTTGTTGGTACAAATATATCTTTTTTATAACATTGTGAAATATGTTGAGTGAAGTTGAGTTGATACCATACCTCATCTTTGTTTGCCGAAATTTTACACAAAAGCTTTGTAAAATTGGTGATGATATCACTATCCAAAATTAAAATATCAAGGAGAGGGTATTTTAAACCAAATCATAAACACCCTAAATAGGATTATCAAAATTTTAAAATCTAAAATAATATGATTTGATACGTGAGATAAACATAATAATCTCAAAAATAAAATTTTAATAATTCTATCCCATATATAATTTAAGATATTAACAAATTTTTATTATTTTATTCATCATTTATACTAAATTAAATATTTCATATAAAAAATATACTACTTTTAAAGACGGTATTTACCCAATTCCCTGAATCCGATCCCAATTCCCATTCATTACAACCTTCATTTCGTTGTAACCGATCGGAGTTCACGAGAGGTTGATACAAAATCGGAAACCGGCGATCGGAAGTTCAACAGATCAACCAACAAAGGCTGCACCGACGTGAATGATAGGTTCGTAATTTGATAGACCGACATAACTCTCTCAATTTATTTATGTAAAATATGCTTGTTTTCTTTTTGTGTTCTCATGCAATTCCCTCTGTATGTTTAGGTTACTTTTATTTTGTGATGAATATCCGCGACATTTGATAGGAAACTAATTTTAGTCGGATTTTAGCTCAGATTTGATATGTTCGGTTAGATTGCATAACGGTCTTAGCTATGGATGACTAGTAGGAAATATCTGTGTTTCCACATTCCACTACTGGAATGAAAATAATAATCCTAAATTTGCCCAAATGAGCAAATTATTTAGTATTAGAATGAAATGCACCTGAATAGAGCTGAATTGTGTATTTGACAAATTCACAGTCGGTTCCAGCTGATGTGGAATTGAGTATACATGTAAACTAGGAACTTTATGTCCAATAAGTCATTGATCCAAGGTTTTGGAATTAGCAGCCTAAGAGCATGGAAAATTGGTAGTTTCTATGTATTCAAACTATATGTTTGTTAACTTCTACCTTTTTGTGGTTGCTTGTAGTTGTTCGCTTGTTTAAGGAAGATGGTGAAGTTGACTATGATTGCTCGTGTGACGGATGGCCTTCCATTAGCTGAGGGGCTGGATGATAGCCGTGATGTTCCAGATGCAGATTACTACAAACAGCAAGTCAAGTCCTTATTCAAGAACCTCTCTATGGGCCATAATGAGGCATCAAGGATGTCCATTGAAAGTGGACCTTACATTTTCCAGTATCCTCTTATTGTTTCCATATTGTTTTTTATTTTTACATTCACAGTACTATTTACATCTCTTCGGATGCTAAATGGAATTTTCTCTAAATAATTAGTAATAACTTCTTTGTTCAACAAGATGACTGCAAGGTAAGTAAGTTCATGCACTTACTGGTTTTTTCCTAATAGCCTCACTGAGTTACCTATTCTCTAACTATGATTCCTCGATTTTCCTCTCAAGGCAAGAAAAAGCTTTCTTTACAAACTTGGTGAATCATTCTTCTTTTAGTTTTGGGGGTGGGGACGGAGTTGTTAGGAACTTCTTGAACATTCAGTTGGCCCTATTTCTGCTATTCTGCCAACTTGTAATGAGTCATCATCGCAATTATATGTTGAAACAGTCTACAGAGTTTTTCAATTTGAAGATTCCATTTAGGATGCCTATCAAAAGAAGCAAATCTGTATTGTAGTTTTATTATTGTAATTTAAAGAAAACTCTATGATGGACTCTGTTGTTCTTATTGTTGTGAGTTTCGTGGAAAACTAGGATCAGGTACTAAACAATTAATGAGGTTTCCTCCAGCTTAATTCTTTTGATGAGTGAAATTCCTATATTGGATGTATAGATGGTGATAAATATGGATGATGCGGTAGAAAATAAAACCAACAAAAGGAACAAAAAAGAAGTTTGTCGATATCGCTTATGCAGATCTATTTCTTTTGTCTGCTTAGTAGCTTCTCCACTTGATAGACATTTAATATGTTTTATAAGCACTTGTTACTAATTCTTTTCTGGATTTATGGATAGCACCAAAAGACAAGGGATGCATAGTCTAGTGGAAAGGGCCTCCAACTTTAATCATGAGCTTGGAGGTTCGGGTCACCAAGGGAGCACTGTGGGAACCACTGTTTATCTCCTGGGATGGAGGATCGGGAGTCATAATACCCAAAAGAAAATAACCAAGAGAATAATAAATATCACTAAGCTTTTATTAAAATTCAGGACCACCGGGATGTGAAATCTTTGGGATGATGTGGGTTGTGACTTTCCAAGTTTTCTTTATTGCTGCTGCTATTTCATTTGCTTACTTTCTAAATCACCACTAGCTCTACTTTGTGTCCTCCCAACCCAATTGTAAATGTGCCTTATGGAAAACCAGAAATGTGAATGTACTGGTCTCTTAACCCAAGTTCTCAGCTATATAATTGAAGGGCGCGTTTGCTATCTGACAATGTGTGATCGCTCTTATCCAAAGAAACTTGCCTTTCAGTACCTAGAAGACCTTAAGAATGAGTTTGAGCGTGTCAATGGGAGTCAAATTGAAACTGCTGCTAGACCTTATGCCTTTATCAAATTTGGTAAGCATTTTCCATCACACTGTCCTTTTTCGATTTTCCAATTTCCTTTTGTTAAAAACTAATTTTCTGTTCTTCCAATATATTATTTTCCCTATTTTAAAAGATACATTCATACAGAAGACGAAGAAACTGTACCAGGATACCAGAACTCAACGCAATGTTGCAAAGTTGAATGATGAACTTTATGAAGTTCATCAGATAATGACTCGAAATGTACAAGAAGTTCTTGGTGTTGGTGAAAAATTGGACCGTAAGTTTCTCATTCCAACATTTTTCTGAGCTCTTTATCAGTAAATCTTTTGCAAATTCATTTAAAATGATTGGTATGTTTCATGTCAGCCTGTTGAATTAAAGTTAGGATTGCTTAGGTCAGAATTGAGCTCCTTATACCTGGAGAAACTTAGTATCATCTAGTGCATGTAAGTTATCAAGATGATCTGTCTACTAGAAGCTGGTGGCAACTATGCACTTGTATGCCTCTTTTTATTGTATGATTCGAAGGTGTAACATGTGGTAGTTGTGAGATGAGATTTTCTCTTGAAAGTCTTTATACAAAGAAAAAGTTGATTTTGGATCAAATGCTGAGACAAGCTATGCTGCTTGTGCAAAATGCTGCAGCATTTACCTGTGCACAGATAAAATTAAGCGCCGAGTCAGTTGTGATATGAATTTCCAACCACTGGTGACTCATAGCTTTGATATAGATCGGCAATTATACTCTAATTATATGGTTACCCTTCTGTTTTCACCCTTCTTGTGCATTGATTTAGTATCATGTAATTTTTTTCACGGTTAGTGACCTGATTGTTTAAACATCTAATTCTGCAGAGGTCAGTCAGATGTCCAGCCGCTTGACATCAGAATCCCGCATATATGCTGATAAGGCAAGAGATTTGAATCGTCAGGTAAGTGTCATTTGTTTTTCAAGATGATGCACTTAAATTCTTGTGTGGTATTGTTGCTTCTACCTTTTGAGTGTCGGGAATGTGAAGTGGTGCCATACATAGATCTGAAGGAACATGAAATTTGCTGTTCATTCTCTTGAGTTCTCTTGCGCTTGCATGTTCTTTTTTTGGGCGGTGGGGGCATCGATATTGTTTAGAAAATTATATAAGCTGCTCAAACAATGTTCATTGGCATTTTTAAAACCTACCATGTATGAAGATTTTGTTGAAGATTATAGAGCTTGACTGGTTCTACTGAGTGAGTGATGACAGTGTGAGAATGTTTTCTATTCTTGAAAAAATACTTGAATGAACACCCAAGGGTGTAGTTTAGTGGTCAATGAGGTAGGTTGAGAACGGTGAGGTCTCAGGTTCAAATCCCTGGTGGACTATTTTTGCTGAAGGCTATGATAAATCAACATGTGAATGCAAGACTCATGCCTTATTCTAAGCTTGGGTGTCTTAGACCCAGACACTGAGAAAGACGAGTAACCATGATATATCAGATGGCTGAGCTTTCTGTCACTCTTTTTCGCGTTATGTACATGCATTTAGTCTGATGTTTGAACTTAAAATCTGTTTGGTGACTGATCCATTTCTTCATGACTCAAGGCTCTGATACGGAAGTGGGCTCCTGTTGCTATTGTCATTGGAGTTGTTAGTCTTCTCTTCTGGGCTAAAAGCAAGATTTGGTGATGCTGCCGTCAAATGTACAGCTTAGAAATGATGTTACTCCAGCATCGGTCAGTGGGCAACTGACAAGACCACAGTGGCCTTAGTTTTCTGAGGATAGGGAGACTGAAGACATGTCAGTTTGATAATGTAGAACAGGGGATGTGAACCATGACGACCGAATGTTGCGAATACTTGAGAAATGATATTTAATATGAATCACAGCATGTACTTTTCTTGATAATCAACCACAAAACTTGCCTTCCAATAGGTATTTGTAATTCTGAAATGCCGTTTTAGCTACTTTAGTATATGTTAGTAAATTACAGTGGTAGCCTCATTCGTTGTCTACTATTTTGATTCAATCCTTAGAAGTGCATGAACATGAATTCTGAATATTACCAAATTAGACCTGTCATTCCAAACTTGGGCAAAACCTATTTGAAATTTGTAGCTATGCCTTTTGTTACATTAAACTAGGATTTATTTTTTTTCAGTTTTCTGTACTTGATCTTAAAGTAGTCAAATTTACAATATTTATAAATAATTGGGGTCATTTGGTAGAGCGAATTAGAAAAAATAAAAGATGGTATTACCTTTGTGGATTATTATTTACTCATATCTTGTTTGGTATTCTTTTTCAACCCATATATAAGTAAATGCGAGCATATTATAGACTTTGTTTGGTAATGCAAAAGATTTTAAATGCATGCATTAGCATAATTAAAGATACAATTATTTCTTAAAATTTATTACACGTCCATTCCATCATATTTGGTGGAAAGTATTTTTATAAATAAATATTTTTCTTAAAATTATGTAACGCATGTTATTTTTAATATGTCAAATCAAATACGGTATAGTCTAAACATAACTAATACTCCCTTCGTTAACAATAATTGTCCGCTATACTAAAAATAATTTATCTAACAATACTTGTTCAATTTATAAAATCAAGGGATAATTTACTTTTTGTGTGTATTTTACCATTAGTATTTAATTTATCATCTAACATATTAAATTTAATAAAGTCAAAATATAATATATTTTTCCTATTATTTATTGTTTCTTAAGAGATGTATCATTAAATATACCATATTCAACAGTATTTTTTTACACACTACCAAACGATTATTGTTTTAATATAGGTCCTAAAAATTGGGTATCTGTGCACTTTGAGTCTCAAGTCTCTGATTCAGCCATTCAGGTCCATGCCAACTTTATTATTGCCAAAAAAAAATCCAATTAAGAGTACAAATTTTGACAACACAATCCACTCAACAACGGTAATATTTCAATTTAAAACCCAATTTGAAATCAACAATCAAACAGAGAGCTCTTCAATCATCATCCTCCAGAAATCAAAATAATGGGTTCAGCAGAGCAGCCGTACGATGTATCGGAAAGTGATAGCGACTACGATTCCGATGATTCTCAAGATGATCCAATTTTTGATCTTCTTGAGGAGACACAATCCTCACTTTCGAAACTCTCAATCAAAAAACAGAAATCTATGGATATTATGTCTGCCAGGTACAATCTTCGATTCGATTCTCCAAAAAGAGACATGCTAGTTTTCAATTTCGTCCAAAGAAATGAAAGTGAGATGTTGATTTTTCGCGTTGTTGTGAAATGTAGGCGGAATGTTTCTAAGGCTTTGGAAGATTGCGTTGAGGAAGAGAAGGATCTGGAGGAGGTAGTGATAGTACCAGAGCTTGATGAGAAGGATAAAAAAAGCTATGAAACTGTTCAGAAGATAATCAAAGGTTTCAATAACATTGTTTTGTTTTTTTTAATTTACATGTTGATATGGTAGTTTTCAGTCTTGGTGATTGTTATTGGTTCTTTTTTTTCTGACATCCGAAACTCACTAGTCCAACTAATTCGGATTTGCATGGCGTATGAGTCAATTAAGGAGGAAGAGCTCCCCATTTGCGGAGCTGTCATTTTCACTAAGGGGGTTAGAAATATAAAACATCTAACACACGAAAAGACCAAAGGAGTTCAACCTATATTATATATTCGTAAAAGATAATTTTATATAAACGGAGTAAACTTTTGCCCTTGGCCCTTACTAATTCCACCCCTGGAACTCCCTAAGTATATCTCCAATTGCAGGGCACAAACTCAAGGATTCCACCACATCCTCTGGTTGTGTGATTATTGGTTGTGTAAACCTTGTAATATATTAGTGTTCTTTTATATGAAAGCTATAAAAGAAATTCATGTATGGGACTTTTTATTTTGAGTATACACTTGTTAAGACACGCCCCTATGCAAAGATATGTTTATTCATGAAAGTTTGTCTTCATTTTTGGTATATAAATTGGAAGACCAAATGACCTTTTTATAATGTTGCAGCTTTCCCCTTTCGGTAAGAAAGTAGTAAACTTCCAATCTTTAGAATAAGAGAAAATTATTCAGTATTTTTCTTGCTCTATGACATACAAGGCTTTGTAGTGATTGTTACTGCCTATATTTATCTTCTCATTTTCCGAAAGGTTACAATGGTTGAATCCTTATTTTTGTCTCTGCTTCTACTTGGTGGCAGCTGGTCAGATTGAGAAACTGAAAGTGGAGCAATGCAAGGTTTACCTAAGGAAACATGGGCTGAGATTGACGGGTACCAAAGATACACTTATCCAGCGCATCAAAGAGCACACCGAGTAATTTCCCAGTTTCAGTTTATTCAGCTTTTAATTTTGTAATGATCAAAACTTCTGAACTTAATGCAAATTCTATTGTATTTCAGCATCCTCGATGGTCGTGGAGAGGAAAAGTATCCCCCATCTAGTTTTGTATTGAACTGCAAAGGTACAGTTTTTTTTCCTATGTATAGAGTATTTAAGTGGATATAGTTTTATTGTAGCAAACATTTATGATCGTTAGCCCCTTAAGAATAACCAAGTCAAGTTTATTAAACTGCTGAAAAGTGTCATAGCTTTCACCTTGCGTCTGTGTTTCTGGTGGAACCTAGCATTATAATTTCAGCAATGAATTAGAACTTTCTGGACATGTCATTTTCATCTTCACTTTTTGTATTATGCAGGGGACGCGTGCACTGGGGATGTTGTTATGTTTGAACAAAATGTATATGAAATGTAAGCTTCTAACTTTAACAAGTGGTAGTAAGCATCTTTAGGTCTTCTTTTATGCACTTCTAAAGGCTGTGAATAACTAGTGGCAGATGTGTCATGTATAATTCACTTCAGTTCCCTATTAGACATATATTGGGGAAGCAGCAGTATGCGTGCGTTTACTTAGCAGGTGTATGATTGTGGTTCATCAGGTTCAGCATTGCATCCAGGAGTGCTACTGGCCCTCCCTGTGGGACAAGAATAGTAGCAGGGCGTATTGTGAAAGAGAGCTATGGTGCTAAAAAGCAGCAACATACCTTTACGGTGAGCTTTTAAAAGCAATCAATTTAGATTGAACTCTTGGGAACAAGAAGAGGAATGAGAAGTTATTTTCAACTTAAGTTCTTTGTAGATAACAGCAATTATTTGACTTAACCTTTTCTGTTTCCGTTTCTTCTTTTTATTTGGCTTCGATGTACGTACACTTCTTGCATTGTTTCATCTTGTTTGTTTCATATAAGATTCTTTTTACTGTTGGTCAGGTTGAGGTATTGTGGAGTAAAGGGGAAAAACCGCTGCCTCCACTGCATCCTCTCCTCATTAAGGGTAGAAACCTCTATAGATTAAAAACATTGCGACAGGTCTGCTGAATAGTAATTAGAATTTCTAGTACTTGTACTTATTATTCCTGCAACATATGCTAATTAATCATATATTGCATTTGAAGAAATGGGACGATGAAGCAGAACGGCAGAAAATTTTATCAGAAAAGCATGCCAGAGGTTCTGTTGCTCGGTCTAGCAGGGAAACACGTGTCGAAGAGAAGGAAATGCGAAAGATGCGAAGGGAAAATAGGTACTATTATAATTTTGGTCATTCTAGGAAGCAGATTGGTAGAATGAACTTACGAAATAAACCAACTTCACTTGATTATGAACATTTGAACCAATGTTTGTCTAAATATCTCAGGGTAAGCACAGATTACAAGGAGAAGAAAACAGTAGCTGAGGGTAAAGGGAAACAGCTGCATTCTCGCTCAATGAACTCCTTAAACAAGAATGATCAGCCTCAGGTAGAAGTGGTGTACAACAGCCAAAAAGATGAACAAAAGCAATTCAGAAATTATACAAATGTCGTAATACAGGAAAATGTCTACCCTAGAGAAAACAGACCAGAAGAAAGGCCTAATCAGAGACAGCCTTTGACTAATGTGAACCTGAATGATCCTAGTTCTAACAGGGAGAAGCATAACTCAAATATGCATAGGCATAACTCGAATACGCATATGCCAATGTGGAGGGGCTCTAGCTATGGAGGTAACACATACTATTATAACATTCCAACATGGAGGGGCTATAGCGATGGAAGTTACAACAACTGCAATACTAGTAGAAGTCCATTAGAAGGACATAGTCATATGTATACAGGAGGTCATGGTCATTCACAAAATATGAACTATAAATCTCCACAAAGAACTGATAATTGGCAAGCAAGGAATGGAAAGCGTCCAACTCAAGGACAGCGCGAGGAACAAAAGAAGCTTTGCCACTTTTATGCTCAAGGAAGATGCTACTATGGGCTAAGTTGCAAGTACTTGCATGATTCTGTAGGTATTTAAACATTCAGGTGAAAGAGTAGCAAGTAAGAAAGCTTTGAGAGATCTTCATAGATCAACTATTTTGGTCCCTTTTTTTTTGGGTGACAAGTCTTTTGTCTAAAGGGATACTGTCATTGTTCCCAAAATGCTGGAAGAACAAACTGATTTTTTATTTTGTTGAACTGAACTCTATTTCCTATGATGAATAGATTTTAAAAAATTATCTTAACTTTTTTTGTCTGGTCTCGACTAATTTCGAAAATCAACCAACAAATCGAAGTTATTGTGGTTCTAAGGTCTTAGTAGTTAGTACCAACTTGGGAGAAGTTTTGATTTATAGGCTTTCGGTGGAATAATTGATGGAATTTTAGGTGCAAAATAGGTGAGTTTATACGTAATGTTTCCCCAATTCATTAGTAAGTTTGGGTATGTCAGATTAATGGGCTATTTTATTAGCAGAGGAAAAATAAAAAAAGTCGCGTAATTTTTAAAAGTTGGATTGCAAATGCAAAAATATATTTAAAAATTATATGTAATGATTTCTCAACTAATTATGGAGGTCCTCGTTAAGTTTTTTCAGAATATTTTTTTGGGTGCTCTTAGTACACACAAAAAACCAAGAAAATCGCGTAATTCCTAAAAGTTGGTTCGTCAATGTGAAAGTATGCCTTAAAAAATTGAGCGACTATACGTAATGCTTTCCCAATTCATTACGAAGTCCACAAAAAAAAATTAGAATTTCTTTTGAATGCTCCAAGACATCAAATCCATGAGCTAATACACAAAAAACAAAAAAAGTTGCGTAATTATTAAAAGTTGGCTCATAAATACAAAAAATGTGCATTAAAATGGTGTGACAAAAATAATGCTTCCTCAACTCATTATGGAAGTCTCATAAAGTTTTTCCATAAATGACCCAAGATGTTAGATCCAAAGGCTAATATACACGAAAAAACCAAGAAAGTGACGATATTCCTAAAGTTAGCTCGCAAATGCGAAAATATGTCTTAAAATGGTGTGACTATACGTAATGTTTTTCCAATTAACTATGGAGGTCCTCATAATGTTTTTTCAGAAGAAAAAAAATTGGGTGTTCCAAGACGCCAGATTCATTGGTTAATACACATAAAAAACTAAGAAAGCCTCATAATTATTAAAAATTGGCTCGTAAATGTGCGAAGATATGCTTTAAAAATGTTATGACTATACGTAATGTTTCCCTAACTCATTATGGAAGTACTCTAAAGTGTTTTAGCTAAAAAAAAATTGGGTTCTTCAAAGTGTCAGATTCATGTGTTCATAAAAATGAAAAACAAAAAAAAATCGCTTAATTTCAAAAATTGGCCCGTAAACGTGAAAATATGCTTTAAAATGGTGCAATTATACGTAATGCTTCCCTAACTCACTACAGAAGTCATCATATTGTTTTTCCAGAAATTTTTTGGGTGCTCCAAGACTTCATATTCATGGGCTAATACATACGAAAAAACTAAAAAAGTCTCGTGACTCCTAAAAGTTAGCTCGTAAACGTGAAAATATGTCATAAGAAATGGTGCGACTATACGTAATGATTTCCCAACTCATTACAGAGGTCCTCATAAAGTTTTTTCAAGACATATTTTTGGGTGCTCAAAGGCGTCAAATTTATGGGCTAATACACATGAGAAAATCAAGAAAATCGCGTAATTTCTAAAAATTGGCTCGTAAATGCGATAATATGCTTTAAAATTAGTGCAACAATATGTAATGCTTTCAGTTCATTACGGAGGTCCTCATAAAAAAATTTTATTTTGGGTTCTCCAAAACGTCAGATTCATGGGCTATTACACATGAAAAACCAAGAAAGTCGTATGATTTCTAAAGGTTGCTCGTAAATGCTAAACTATGTCTGAAAAATGGTATGACTATATGCAATTCTTCCCCAACTCATTACGGAGGTCATCATAAAGTTCTTTCAGAATTTTCTTGGGGTGCTCTTAGACGCTAGATTTATAGGCTAATACACTCCTAAAACAAAGAAAGTCGCATAATTTCTAAAAGTTGGCTCTTAAATGTAAATATATGTCTTTAAAATGGTGCGACTACACGTACTAGCCCCCAACTCATACAAAGAATAGTATAGTTTTTGGTGATCCAAGTCGTCATATACATGTGCCAATACAAAAGAAAATCAAGAAAGTCCCGTAATTTTTAAAATGTGGGTCTTAAATGCAAAACTATGCTTGAAAATAGTGTGACTATATGTAATGCTTCCTAAACTCATTATAGAGGTTCTCATAAAATTTTGGGTGCTCCAAGATGCTAAATTCATGGGCTAATACCCACTAAAATCAAGAAAGTTGCATAATTCCTTACAGTTTGCTCGTCAATGCAAAAATATGCCTTAAATAGAGCGACTATACGTACTATTTCCCTAACTCATTACAGAGGTTCTCATAATGTTCTTATAAAAAAAAAAGATGGATGCTCCAAGGAGCCAGATCTATGGGTTAATTCACCCGAAAAAATAAGAAAGTTGCGTAATTTTTAAAAGTTGGCTCGTAAATACAAAAATATGTCTTAAAATGGTGCGACTATACGTAATGTTTCCCAACTCAATACAGAGGTCCTCATAAAAAAATTTCAGAAAAAAATATTGGGTGTTCCAAGGCAACAGATTCATCATATATATATTATTATAAGCATGAAGCTCAAAACTTAAAAGTTGAATTACCATTTTGCCCCTCTAATAAATTAAAACTTATATAATTTATATATATATAATCTTCTTATTCTCATTTCATAATCTTGACCTTTCAAATTTCTAACATAAATGTAAATAAAAATAAAAATGAGTAATTATCAAGAAATTAAAGTAGATTCATGTATCTTTAAAATTAAATTTCATCTCTATCTTTTTTATATTTATTTTAACAATAATTCATGTGACTTTTCATGTTTCCATAATTTTGTTCTATAAATTTAACTTTTTCAAGAAGAACTTTTATTTACCACTCCTACAATTCTTGTATGTAGGAATTCTAAACATGTGAAATAATATCACAATTTAAGGTGAAAGTTGTGAGATTCCCTTATGCAGTTACGAGAATAGATAAGAATTCAATTACTGAAGCATCGGAGCTTGATGTGTTAGTTTTATACTTATTTGTAGTAAGAATTATAATAAGACTTTTTTGTCTCTCTTCATATAGTTGAATTCTTGTTTTATTAGCAAGTTGCTCTAAATTCATATTTGTATTTTGTACGCTCAAATGTTCAGTTTCACTATAGAGACAAACAAAATGAAATGCCTAATTATCTTGCTCATGTGTACCTTTTTTTTTTCTTTTTTTCGTACTTATAATTTTTACATATACATTAATTTTCATCTTTGAGAATGAACGTGATAAAATAGAATGTTTACTCTTTTCTTTTCTTTTTATGGAAAAAAAAGGTGAAACATATAATATTAGATTAATGGTGGATAAGTTATGTATGACAAAATTAAATTTTATATAAAAATAGTAGTTATTCATAAATATCCTGATTTTTAAAATATAAATAATAAAACTTTTTACATCTTAGTTTTAAATATTTATAGTTAACTAATTAGTTTAAAGTGTTTGTTGATAAAAATGTAATACAATACTTAAAACACATTCATTAAAAAAGTTGAAAGGTTTTGTTTTCCTTCACTCAAAGTTAATCTTACACTATCTAGCATTATTCTACCAATAAAACGGAACTATCAAGAAATTTAATTTAGATAGTTGTTATTTTTCCTTTTAGCTTTGCAAACTTATTTTTTGAATTACAAACAAAGTTTATTTTATTAATTTCTCATATTATTATCTCGATGCATTCACTTGGAGGTCAGAAAATTGGAGTGTCACAATTAGTAGTAAAACAAAGTAAGAAATCTCAATTAGACATATTTTATTATTTAGTAGTATTATCTTTTAAGAAATAATACACTCGTGGGTTACACGCGAAGCGCGTGCCCGGAAACTAGTAGGCTAATACACACGAAAAAATAATAAAGTTTTGTAATTCCTAGAATTTGGCTCGTAAATGCAAAAAATATGTCATATAAATGGCACGACTATTCGTAATGCTTCCTAAACTCATTACAGAGGTGCTAATCAAGTCTTTTCAGAATAAACTTTTAGGTGCTCCAAGGCGCCAGATCCATGGACTAATATACACGAAAATAAAAAATGTAGCGTAATTCTTAATTTTTAGCTTGTAAATGCAAGAATATGCCATCAAAAAAGGGTGTTACTATACGTAATTATTCTCCAACTCATTACGAAGGTGCTCATAAATTATTTTTAAAAAAATATGCCTAAAGTGATAGCCTTTTACTTATACGGGCAGAGCCGCCCCTTACAATCCTAAATTCATCTCTGCCTGCAGGGGCATAGTTGAGCGGTTGGAAGGGATCAATTCCAGCCTTCATCTGCTACTCAGCCACGAGCTCGTTGCATGATGTCTGCCTAGTATGATTTACATTTCCTACATGATTCGCAATCTATCACAGTGAGCATATTACCACAAAGTACACCCTCGGGTTCCAAATAAAGAATGGCAAGATTCGAATTTCGAAATGAAGTCAATATAATGCCCTGCACAAGCACTACCGATCCGAGTACTCAATTACTTTGCAGTTGACACAAACAGAGACATAAGAGTTTCTTTAATCTGGAAGTATGTCAAAACGATTAGACTCTGGTCCAACTATAATTCTTTTACCAGGAAAATAAGAAACTGTATACACATAAACATTGTACTCATTTACACGTTTATCAACCAACAGATTACAACTATGACATTGCCTTCATGCAAGACTGGAGTTATATCCTTATAGATCACTGGTTATGATATGAACTACAATCTGCTACCAAGGATCATATTGAACAACAGTATGATTAATCACGACAGATTCAGACAATTTCAATTATCCGTCTCATATAGAATAACCCAAAACATATGAATAAACCTAGAATAATAGTGGCTCTACCAGCTAATCACAGATCAATATTAGAGCGTGTGTATAATTTGCACGTTTCAAAGCCCTCTCTGGTTTCCGTTTTGGGATTCCATCAAACCAGACAATCCATGTTCCACAACCTACAAAGACATCCGTTCAACCAGCACTGGCCAGAGGCACCATTTTGTTTCATCTTCACGGTAACCTGACCAGATGTATACATAGACATGGCAGGGATGATATAGCAATTGCCCCTACAGTTTCAAAGGAGCTGAAGCTTACATCTCAATTAGGCATTATTAATGGAATTACTCTTGTTCACACCTTGTAGTTCCATTGGAGAATTGGTTATACTACCTACTGACCCCAAGGTTTGTGAACTCAACTGAGGGCTTGCTGGGCATGCTTCTGGATTACCAGTACTCATAGGATGGATAGCCCCTGAACTCAGCTGTGGGCTGAGTGGAGTTCGTTGGCTCATCTGCTGTGGGCTGGCCTGTTGATGTTGCTGTTGTTGTTGCTGTGGCTGCTGGGAATTTTGGTTCATTTGTTGTGGGATTGCCAGATTTGAAGGTGAGCCCACTGGAGGAGTTGAAACTACAGCCTGTAAAGGCGAAGCTGTCTCTTGCTGCTGTTGCTGCAATTGCTGCTGCTGCTGCATTTGTTGCTGTTGCATTTGTTGCTGCTGTAACTGTATCTGTTGTTGTTGTTGCTGCTGCTGCTGCTGTTGTTGTTGCTGTTGTTGCTGCTGATTCATGTAAAGATTCATACCAGCCATTAGCTTTGGCGGACCCATTGGACCCATTCCTGGTCGCTGCATTGGATTGATATTACCTCGGTTGAGGGAACCCAAGATTGAAAGACCGGTAGAGCCTGGATGCATTTGTCTATTTCCTGTCATACCACCTAAGCTTGACTGTTGGCTCCCCAAAATATTTGTTCGGTTCTGTGCTGCCATTCTCAGTTTGGTTTGCATGAAAACAGCTTGTTGTGGAGTGAGTGCACCACTACGAAGTTGCTGGCTGATTGCGTTACTAATATTAGAAGCCTGGCTTATATTTATTGTGTTTTGAGATATATTGCCCATGCCAGCGATGGCTCCCATTGGAGCTGAAATTCCAGGTCCACCAACTCCTCTTACACCTCCCATGCCCATAACATTACTAAGGCCACCAAGCGCCGCGATGTTATTGCTAATGTTCCCCATACCTACATTATTAAGGCTCATCATCATTTTTCTCTGCATCTGTGGATGCTGCGACTGGGATTGTTGCGACTGCAACTGTTGTGGTTGTTGTTGTTGCTGCTGCTGCTGCTGCTGCTGTAATAGCTGAAGTTGCACTGCCGATGGTTTATTAGCCATTTGATTACCCAACTGCATTGAATTCTGGCCAACTGTATTTAGGTGAGCAAGTGGATTTGAAGCAAGCATTAGTTGGGATCTTTGTAACTGTGGATGTTGCTGTTGTATCAGAGGATGTTGATTCTGCTGCTGCTGTTGTTGCTGCTGCTGCTGCAGAGGGGACAAAGGATCAGATTGTTGAGCTCTAGAAGGCATTGAAACCCCAGTCAGGAGTCCTTGAGAGATCTGTAATGCTTGAGCATTTCCGGAAGGCAGTACTCTCTGGCCTTGCATGTTCTGGGGTGAATTTATTGATGAATTAATACCGTTAGAGGGCCTTGCAAGCTCATTAGACAACTGACCAGAGACCCCTTCGGAGTATTGCTGCAGATCAGCTACTGACCCATTTGGTGGCATTCCTGGCATGTTAGTTTGACTACTTGAAGCACGATTCATGCTGATTGGTCTAGGTTGGACATGATCTTCCACAAGGAATCCTTCACGTGCCATCTGCAAACACATTGGTGCACAGAAAAATAAGGACAAGTTGCTAAAGCAATATTGATCTTTTGTACTTTAGATTTTACGCAATCAACTTACCAGTGAACAAAACTGTGCAGCAAGCAAGTCTGCAAAGTGCTGTCACAAGAAAAATTCAGACATAAGAAACAGAAATCCATAAGATCATTGTAAGTTTCTTTCACTGGCATCCCAATTTAGAATGGTTGACACAAATGAAAATAAAATGCCTCTTCAGCAGCTACCACGAGGTCTCCTCCAATATTCCATGTTTCAGATACAGCTTATCATATAACAAATTGATGTCTCTTAAGTAACTCGAAAATTGCATCTAGTTATTTCTGTTACTCACTTTACTAAGACTTTGCTTTGAGAGATTTGATTAAATGTTTGAAATCTAGAATTTATCTGAGGCAAGCATCACCAAAGACATTGATAGATTAATATCAAAGGCGATTATCATCACATATTTGGTTGACTGATCCTAAGATTTATTAGGTAAAATGTCAGGATAACTCGCCTTATGAGAAGGTTATACACCATAGCTAAACTCAAAATTGAACAGGATTTTCTACTCGATGTAACTGCTATAGAAAGATAGCTTGAACAACAATAAGATCTATCTCAATATGACTTCTTTTAATTTAATTAAGCTAAAAGGATTACCATATCCAACTGACTGTATATTTCACTTTCTTTTTGGTGTAAATTTAAATATGCCAATGATGCTGAAACAATGATAGATTTTATTAGTTCCTGCAAAACTAAACGAGTATAGATTCTAATCAGTTCCTGCACAACTAAACAGGACTGCACTCTTGCTTTTTGGATGTAAATGCTAGTTTACCATCTCAGTGCTGGTTTGATGAAAATATTCAACTGCTAGCCTTAAATAGGTTCAAGCCATTTTAATGAGTTTGAATGAGTATTGTACACATTTGCACCATTAAGATTGGCACATGCTAGCAGAAATGGATTTCAAAGCTCCACCATATCGAAACCTAGATCCAGGAGTTATGGAATGCTTATCATTCTTCCACTTTACTTTTAAGGGTGTTCCCATATAGCTTTTAAATTAAAAATTCCGCTCAGAATATCTGGCTTCAGAATCTCATACTACTTGATTAAGTAGAATGAGTGGACATCAAAAGAAGGAAGTTGGTCGAGTCTGGTTCATACAAACAAAAATTATGCACAACACTCACAGTATTCGGCAGCGTTGGGAGGTGCTCCTCAACATTTGTGTATTCGACCTCTTCTATTTCTCCAATAAGCATTGACACAGTACCGTCATTTGGCTTTTCTGACAAGACCATTCTAGTCCGCGCCTTAGGAACACATGAATAACCATTTCCTAGTAGATAACATCAAGCAGTCAAAGGATCAGTTAGAAAATAGCATATGATACAGACTGAGAGTGCCTTAATAATGGACAGACCTTGAAGAACGCGCTCTGTCTGCAGAAAATCCAAGACTCTTCTTTTGCAAACATTTGTACTGCCACCTACTAATGATTTTGACAATGACATTTTGCAGGATTCATCTTTGACGTTCTCATTGTTTGAATCATTAGAAAGATGAACATGCAGCTGCTGAGTAGGAAAGACATTTGGCTTCCTGCTAGAATATTCCTCGACCTTGCTCTTTTTGGGATAAAGTTGAAACCTGAAACTTAGATGGTTGACGTGAGCTTTTGAGGATTTTTATATAAGAGTATTATCAGGCTTTAAGAACAGTGCTTGAGAAAAAATCCACAGTTAAAATAGCAAGATGATATAAATTACATCTGAAGTAGAGATCACTTGATATCACTTGAACAAGCATGGGGGAGTAAGAGAACCATTATTTATATATAGTGGATGACGGATGAAATGTGAAATTGTAACTCATCACTCCAACCAGAACCCTATTATGCACAATAGTAGATGATTACAAGAATGGGCTTGGAGGTGGGTGGTCGTGAACTCTTAACCTTGTTTGCCTCAAGGTCAAGACTTCAAGTTTAACAAGTTTTGACTTTTAACCATGAAGGTTTGCCCATGGGGCAAGTGGGGGTCAAAAGTTCAGGACCGCCCATTTCCGAGGTCATTTGGGTGTAATTTCCTGCACAATAATGGACCTTTTTCTTATTAATACCCATTAAGTAATAAGATATCAACTCAGAGGTCAGCATTGGATGCATTTTGAGATACATTTCAGGCATGATTTCTGGGCTACAGGAGAAAAGAGCAGATACTGGGTTTAGCTAAAACTTAAGGGTGCAAGACAAAAGAAATGAAGAAACCAAACCGACAACTTAAGCTGTAAAAATGAAATAGCTTAAGAGTGTGATAAATTTTATCACCAAAAAGAGAAAAATATGATCATTACTGTAGGAATGACAGAGAAGACAAAACAGAGACCAGGAACAAAGATACACTTATCCCTCCATTTTTTGATGAAGAAGACACACTTATCCCCCCCATTTTTTGATGAAGAAGATACACTTATCCTTCCATTCCATGTCAACATTGTCTAGTCCCTATTTTTCATAGAACTAGAAAAGGACTCTCTCTCTTTTTGAGCTCTTGTCATCTTTGTGCATTCATATAATGGGATTTTGCATAATTTGCAACAAACCTGGCAACGAGCTTAAGCATTCACTTAATTTGGTCTCAATTATCATCCTCAAAACATTGGTTGTCCCACATAAGACAGCTTCTATTGTTATAGTCTGGCCCATTGTTATAGTCTTCTAGACCACAGATACTGAACCAGTAAGCTCCTTTATAACGACGGAATACAACCACAAAAGACTATTTTAAATGAACCAGTTATCAAAAGGTAACATATGCATGTGAGGTACATCCTTTGACCAAGATGACATAATTTAAGTGCTCTATTTGACATAATAAACTTGTGTTCATTCAAAATAATAGCTTATTTGAAGATGGTCAAAATAATGTGCAATAAACATACCTAGTTGTCAGCATTTCAATTTTGGAGAACCTTTCAAGTATGATTTGGTCAGCTGAGTGTGTAGATCCTACGGGAGGACTGCTTGCATTTATTGGAAGACTCATGGTACTGACACTGGCAGGAGAACCAACTCCGCTCATCATGGGGGTCTTAGGAACAGAATTGGATCTCCGCCTTGCAGCAATTTGAGCCTGGTGTTGCCGCTGCATGGAATCATTGGCGCTAGAAGTCATAGAAGTTGTTCCACCAGCTGGAGCAACAGATGTGGATCCTTGCTTCTCCTTCATTGATTGTATAAGTCCACTAGTCACAGCTGCACCGTATTGAGCTCCTACAGAACCATTAGAAAACTCTCCAGACTTAGAGGATAAAGGAGATTGAGGCAAGCCTCCTGCAGATACACGAGGACTTTGCACTATTTTCCTGTTCTGGAATGGGTCTTCTTTCCGAAGATTGTTTTCAAGAGGCTGACCAAGGCCATTCCAGGGTGTCTGAGGAAAACCAGACCGCGTAAACTGCTGCGTCATTCTCTGCTTTAGTCGGGCCTGCTGGGATTCCATAAGGTTCATATCCGATTCCACCATCTGCATCTCATTTTTAGTCCTTCCTGGCTCTAATTTGTCCAATCTCTCTATCTCAGCAGGCTCTTCCTTTAAGTTATACTTTATTCCTTGCTGTCCTGCAGTGAATGGCATTGTTCCAGCTTCCTGGTTCAGACCCCCTTCAAAAATTTGTTGAGGATACTTTTGCATGTTTGTATTAGCATATGGAATTCCCCTGGGAACTGAATGTTGCTGTAATAAGGAATTTTTCCAGTGCAAATCTGGAGCATGAGAGCCATCTATTTGTCCTCCTATAAGTTGCTGTTGATTGGAATCAGCACTCATATGTGTAAACCTTGCCCTCTTGTTTATATTGGACAGGGGAGATGCTTGGCCATCATGATTCTCTCTCTTACCATGTAAAGAAGCAGCACCAGAGCTCATCGCATCCGCATATGAAAGCATCATTTCTGGCGCAGCAGGAGAAGCTACTGATGCATTTAAAACTCCTGACCTATGGTCCTGCATGATTCTTGGACTCACAACCCCCATTGGATACTTTGGTTGCTGAGGTACCGAAGGCGATGCTGGAATAGAGGTCTCAGACCCAAAACTGTTACTTCTTAGTGCCAACATATTGGTTGGTCCATTATTTTGTCGGTTCAGATTCTCATGAGCAGGCTGCGGCAGAAGCTGTCCAGTATCTCCGGACCTTGAACTTTCTGGCACTCTATCAATGCAAATATTTTTTCCATGGATCTTATCATTAGACATGACAATCACATCTGGAAGCTGCCTCAGTCTTTTCCTCCTTAGATTGCCTATACCCAATGTCAACTGTAAACAAAATATAGGACAGTTTAAATACATGAGCTCCTTCTACCACATGAAGATGAATAAAGCACACTACCTTTGAGGAAGCTTTGTTGTTGCAGAGGCTTTCTAACTTTGGGGCGGGGTCTAAGCAGAGTTGTGGTTGTAGGGCTCTTAATATCCGGGATTCGACTTCCTACAGTATAAAAGAATAATTCATTAAAATACAAAACCATTTGAATGCCACTAAGAGGGGTTGATCTTACTAACCATCATATCACCATATGTCCAAGCACTATCTGAAATCAATGGAATGTCCTTCACCACATTTTCAAGAGACATTTTTAGACATACTCTGTTAATAATGGGACAACTAGTGGCTGAAGGCGCATTTTGTCCAACTTCAGGGAAGCACTTCCGATAATCTCGCACCTGCAATAGTAATTTTAAGTAATAAAACACTATCCTAATTCTATGTTTATGTAATAGGGGAAGGAATGGTGACAGTAATTTCAGAAGGAGAACAAAGAAATGTAGAAGGTAGAAAATTTCGCAAGAAGAAGAATAAAGTCAATGACAGCTGAGTGACAGACATCCTGTTAAAAGTCCATTTGTTGTTTTGATCTCTTCCATTAAGTAGAGGCGCAAAATTGGATGTTCCGAACTCTAATCTAATTCCCTCTCTCCTGTCTACATGACACTACAAGTATTGGGGAATTTAACATTTTTTTCCTTTTACAGTGATCCATTCAAACGAACCTAAATTATTATTTTTATTTTTATAGGTTAACGTACCTCAATATTTTAATTATAAAACACGGATTTATGATATATTTTACTTGCATGTTTACCAAATCTGTAACTTTACTACAAGAACATAATGCCCAGTATGACCCCATAAATGGGATATGATGAGGGTGGGGTGTAGGCAGACCTTTTTGTTTCCGATAAGACCACTGGCTTGACAAAAGCGTATCCAAAACAGATTAGAAAAATACAAGAGTAAAAAGCTAAATTAAAAGAAAATTGGAAGATTGATTTTCTAATCCAAAGTCCAAACCGAATATTAGATGCTTTAACTATTGCACTCCAACTCCGCATTTTTGTGACAGAGGGAGCTCGTGTTTCTCAAGAAGAAGCGGGGTCTATTAGCATCTCTTAGCATACGAAACAACAATTCTCTATTCATAAGATGGTGAATACAAATTGAAGAAAGTACAACCCATGATATTATAAATCTTATAGGAGTTATAATTGCTCTTCTGGACCAGAAACCTTACCTCGCAGACTAGAGTTCCGTCAACATATTTGCAAGGTATATCCTCCAAAATATCGCCTGGCAGATGTCCAGACTCAATTGCCTCCAGTTGCATAAATATACAAAGAAATTTATTTTGAGAAAGGTAACAGGACAAATATACAAAGAAAAGATAAGATAGTAGAACAAGATAATCAAACAAACTTTGCATAAGCTGGTTATCATCTACATAACCATTAACTTAAATTCCTTCAGGAATACTGAAGCCAAGTCCATCCTGGAAAAGGAAACAGTAAAGAGTGGAATGGCTTCGGCATCGGAAACTGTAAGCATTCCCACAATCAAGTGGGGCTTTCACTTCTCCAGTCCAATTAATATTGACAGGACTTATTATTATAAAAGCTAATTACTATCAAAATGAAAAAAACCACACCGTAAGAGTATATAGACAGATAAATCCTTCTTTTAATTTTTTTCTTTTGTTTTAAAAAAAGACAGATAAATCCTTATAAAAAGCACGGACAGATGAGTTCAACTTAAAACTGAGCATCAAGTTTCTGTTTCTCAATCACACTAGACGTTCACAAAAATATACTAGTATTTGCTAGCAGCTCAAGACCTATGACTAAGAACAACCTGAAAAATAAATGTATTTTACAAGCTGTTCATGTTAGGAAGACAAGAGGATACGGCGGGCCAGGCACTAAATACAGGGAGTTAACAGAAGGCAAGGAGAAGAGCGAGGTGCTGAGTACATTTGGGTACCACCACTGCACCACAAGCAGCTTTTTTCACTTGGTAGGTGCAATGCAGGTTGTGACCTTGATGGGAGATAATCTAAGGAAGACTAAGCAAATTATCGTGAGTTGGAATTGCTTGTAATGACAATGGCGAGGGCACCACCTACTGGGACACAGTAGCCTTACATCACAGATGTTAACCCCGGGCTTTTCTCTAGGTGCTACCAAGGACTGAGATGTCGAGCTGAAGGTAACCAATGTATGCAGTTTGGACATATTTGGATTGAATAGGAAATTGCATTGTGACTTGTGAGTGTAAAGTAGGGATAAAAATATCGAAGTGTCATTCATATATTTGTTGTATCGAGAGAATTCTTTTGGAATAGATAGTTGTAAAAACTTGATGGATGCTTGTGGCTGATTCCCATTTGTACAGATATTTTACACTGCCTTCTTTTGCTATAAATTTGTAAAAAAAAGAGTTCAGGAACAAAGCAACAGGTGATCCACACACCCAGAGATAGAGAGAGATAAGGAAAAGATGAAAAATAAAGCTCAGTACACTTACTGAAAAGAGAGTTTCAGATGCTCTATCATATGGATGCAATAATTTCGGAACATTTTCAGAGGCTTGATGCCCATATTCATTCTGCATCTGAAGAGGAAAACATAAAATTATCACCCCAAAACCTGCAACTATTATATAGTGTATATGAGATGATTAACAACAAACCTCAGAGGGCTTCCCAATAGAATATCCATCCAGGAAAAGGCACAATGTGAAGGAAACTTCATTATCTGCTCAATTAAGCAAAATAAGAATCTGAAAAATGCACAACTCTCGACATTTAAGAAAAGGGTAAAATAAGTGGGAGAGAGAACGAGTCATTTGTCCTCCCCATATAAATGGAAGTCCTTTACAATATCTTCACTTACCAGGTACTGTGGTAACATCCTTGCTTCCATGAACAACCGCACCCTATGGGAGACAGGAGGATGTTATAAGTGAAATTATAATTTTGAGTGGTTCTTCAAAAGAAACACAATTTATGAGGCATACTTTTTCATGATATGCTAGTAAGATTAATAGCACATGAGTCAAGTAACTATGCATGATGGATTAACTATTTGAGGCAGTGAACATTAGCTGACAACTTGGATCGCTCACGTCACCACATTTTAGATGTCCAACTTGATCTTGCTAAAAGTTTGGCTTCATTTATGTCCTTTCTTTATTGAATTTTATGAGCTAGAAGTTCCATTTACCTTTACTGCATGTTCATTCATACTGTTCAGTATTCTTTCAGTCTCGCGTACAAATATAATGTGTGTAGGCAGGGAAGTTTCCAGCAAATTCAACCTCATTTACAAAAGATGAAGTTTAGGATATTTTAAGTGTACTCTTTGAGATCATCTAATTGCTTATAAGAATCCAGACACAAAATTGTGCATTATTAATACAACATTGGTTTCGGTTGCACCATTGATGCAATTCTGTAGTATCAATTCAGTGTGGAGTTCCAAGATAAAAATTAAAACGTGTAAAAATCAATACTTGCATAACTTCTGTGATAGTCTGTATTATTTCCATCACATATTAGCAATATCAGGACACAACTAATCATGACTTTGGTATTACAATATGTGCATTACAATTTTTGTATTAGTGTTCATTGTATAACAATCAACATACTATTATTATTATTATTATTATTATTATTATTATTATTATTATTATTATTATTTGACAATCCTGGTGTCAGGACATGCTTGTGTGCAGCCCGACATGTTCCACGAATTATCAATCTGACCACTAAGCAACACGCTTGATTCACCTTATAATTATCCACTTATTGCAATCCAAAGAACCAATTATCCCTTCAATATTTTACTCCTCAAAGTTATTCAGCCAGAAAAACTTCACATAATTATAAATTCATTCATGGTTTTACAAGGAAATAAATAGTTTAGGGTTAGATCATAAGGAAAAGGATAGAAATCGAAAATGGCCGCTCAAGTGCAACTCAGAAACTTGTCCTTTTGCACTTAGAGCGTGCTAGAGCAACAGTAAAAGCATTAAACATTGGGAGTGAAATGTGCAAAGGAGTCAAATCAAATTAAACTCATCTTAGATAAGCGAAAATTACGAATTTAGCATAATGACCACCAAAAAAAATGAAGAAATTGAAAATCAAACCTAATTACAGAACATGTGAACAATCAAATTACCGTGAGCCTTCCAGTCGATGCGGAATTGGATTTATTTTGTGGAAGAACTGAATTCCTTTCTTTGTTAGCTCGAAGAGCGACGTCGTCATGTTCTTCGGTGTCGGGATGTACTGGTTTGGGCCGAAACCTTGCACCGGTTTTGGAAACCTTAAACGAAACCCCCATTGCCGGAAAATTCTACAGCAGCGTTGATCCGGTGCCGGAGACTTAGTGAAGTAGTATCTGTGTATTGGGCATAATTAAGCAGCACAGAGAGGAGAAATTTTGACTCTGGACGTTTATGTTTTGTTTCAGTAAATAAATACATAAAAAGTGGAAGCCCAACTGGACCCGTTCGTGATCCAATTCTCTATCGACATGGTATTGACCCGAAAGCCTGCTTATGTTCCGCAAAATATAAATAGTAAAAACTACACAAGTCTCTTAAAATTATAATTACTTTATATCTCTATTTTTTTTCAAATTATAAAAATATATATGATATCGGATACATCAGAAAATCTACGGTTACATAGCTCACGGATTGCTAATACTTAATGGGAGGAATGTATTCGAATGGGCAGAGGGAACGAATTTTATCCGAAAGAAAATAGGGAGGTATCCAAGAGGAAAATTTTGTGTTTTTTTAAATAGTAGAAAATTTTAGAAATTATGGTAAAATAAGATTATATTTATGTAATTTTTCTATATAAATTAACTAAAGATAAAAATAAATATCAGATCATTGAAAAGCAAATCATGCGATTGAAAGGTAGAATTTGAGAAATTTTCATGGTAAGTTATTTACGCTAAATTACTAAATACAATAATTTTATCTAAGGGAACGAAAATGAGATATTAATCTTATTGTAATTAGTAATAAATGTTTTACCTAATTATCTAATATAGCACCCAAAAAAAACAGTAACATAGAAAAATAGAGATTTGCAGTGGGAACCTGATCGGAACTAAAAAAAGAAGGGGATACTTGGGATGCTCATCGACCGATTTGTTTTTTGTATTACCTATTATAAATCAGTTTTTAATCTTTTTACACTCTAATAACCAAATATAATATTTATTGTTGATTTTCAGTTGAATAGATATTTTGTCCTTTAACAATTTGATTTTCGATTTAACAATAAGAACATGTTCCTCCGTTTTATTTTATTTTTGCTCTCTTATTATACATGGCCTTAATGCATAAAATTCCACACAAACTACAAGCAGAAGCAAATTCAAATACGGTACTGCTGAAACCTTGATGGTTAAGAAGCAAACAAGCAAATGCAAATTCAAATACGTCGTTACTAAAACAAACTCATTGTTAAGAAGCAAACTTGTATGGATGCAGTAGCAACCTCTCAAGTTTATACAGTACCCGAACGCGTTGCCTGCTAGAGAAGACGAAGAAAATGTTCTAGATCTGTCGCAACATCAAAGCATGTATGAACAACAATAATGGAGCAAACCTCGTAGTATTCCCTCATTCCTACTAATAAACTGGGACACAAAGCATACATTATACGTATTGATACACGTGGCACTCACATCTAACTAGGCATGATGCCTAAATATTAAGAACAAAAAAAAGAGAACATGAAAAGAAAAAAACAAGCGTTATTAAAGGTAAACTAGGTAGAAAGGCAACGACAACTGCAGAGCCACATCACTGATAATACATGAGCTGTTGTGCAGCAACATTCTGGAAACCGCCATCATATATAGCTTGGCTTGCTCCAGAGGCCATCCCCATCGATGCTTGCTTCAAAGGATATTGACCCATGAGGCCCGGGACACCACCCATCTTGCTCATAGCTAGCTGTCTCTCATAAGCCAAAAGGTCAGTGGCCGAAATACCTAATGGTGTGGGAGCTGGTGGAGGAAGTGGGTTCGAGGTTGTTCCAGGTGGAGTTGGCTTGTTGCCCCACGAACACTGCAAGTACACAAATTAGAGCAGTTAGCTATCAAGGTTTAACACTAACAGATTAGTCGAACAACACACAACTAGAGGTAAAAAGACTATCAAGCACAAAGATGAACCTTAATCTGCCTTCCACCTAGAACTGAGTGGGTATTTCCCATTTGAATTGCTAAAGCTGCCTCAGCATGAGTATTGTATCTTACAAAACCAAATCCTTTATCACGCTGAATTCGAATTTCCTCTATCACTCCTGCACCAAGGGCATGAAAGTAGCGATGGAGATCAATCTGTGTTACCTGAAATAATAAAGGCTTGTAAGGGAAAAGTCCTTGCCAAAGGCCAAGAAGGAAATTAGAAGAGAATATGCCAAGGTAGACTGGTTATTTTCAACCTAAAAAAGTTACAACGTTGACATCTTAATGGAGGAAAGATGGAAACTAAACAATGGTAAGAGATGTCCTCACCTCAGGAGCAATATTGCCCACATAAACAGTGGTGTATTGTGGGTTATTTTCAGGAGCATCACTATTCGCTGCCTCTTTACCATCTTCTACAATACCAAAAAGGCAAATAAACAGGGAATTTAGTTTATGATATTGACCATGTACAAAGGAGGCAAGAACAACATTGATTGAGTACACAACGAAGAAGTACATGTACTGAATCCAACTAGTTTTGATACACAGTGCTTAAGTTGTCGTGCATAAACTTCTTTACCAATTAAAGCACTGGCCAAGGATTCATTAAAGAATTACATACCTGATGAACCATTTGTTAATTCCACAACACTTTTGGCATCAGAACTCTGTTTGTCATCATTCGAGTTAGCACCTTTGGTAGCCCAGTTGCAACGTATCTGCCTACTACCAAGCCATTTGCCTTCAAAAACAAAGGAGAAATAAATGTGCACATTCAGCCATTCAGATTAGAAGCAATTTAATATTTGAACTTAAGGTTTAATGATTAAATCAAATCTTATAGCTTCCTACTGTATAAGAACGGTCTACAACATACACATTGAACAAAGTGAAATGTGTACAAAAACTGCTCAAATGCTCTCTACCTGTTAAATCATTGATGGCACTTTGAGCATCCTGCAAAAAGAAAAAAAGAATTTATTACAATATCAAAGAGGGGATGACAAAAGAAAACGTGAACCTATATACCAAAAAATTACCTGTTGGTTACGGAAAGAAACAAAACCAAAACCTCTAGAACGCCCAGTCTTTTGATCCCACATTACCCTTGCATCACTGTCATTAAAAAGGGATAATTAGCCGTTGTATTTAAGCATCGCCAACCCTATCACTTTTCCCTCGTGGATGCATTTTAAACATTCTGAAGTAAATGCATTGAAGGCATGATACAATCATTAGGTGATATTCAACTGACATTTTTTAGGGTGGGTTCAAAATAGGAGGATGACACTTACGAGCAACCAGGGTAAACAGAGAAGCAAGCAAATAGCATTGCATCAGTAACTTCAGGGCTCAGATCACCAACAAATATATTAAAGTGACCTGCAAAGAGCAGAAAAACACTCTTCACACAGGTTCACAAACTAGCACAAAGAAAAAATAAAGGGCGAAGTGCAAAGTTAATTGAGGATTAAACATTGATAGATAGACACTGAAACTTACTTGAAGTGTCCTCCCTCTGTCCACTGGCAAATGCCCAATTAACTTTAATAGGCTGCCCAAACCTGTAACCGGAGAAAGAATCACAGTTGAACCAAGGCCAAGTTTGAAATAGAGAGCTCTTAAATTTACTTACAGATGCCTTCCATTAAGAGTGACTATAGCAAGTGCAGCTGATCTACGATCATAGTAGTGGATGAAACCATAAGATGACTGCACGACAGAACAGACTTGTAAATGACAGCGTCAAAGAGAGAATACAATACTTAGAGAGAAGAAAGGAGGAAGTCCTAGTCGCCGAGAATTCATACAAATTAAGCAAGGAGAGAAGAAAATTAACCTTTTCCTTCCTTATCAGCTTACATCCTTCCACAAGACCAGTACTAGAGAATACTTCCTGAAGAAGAGGTTCAGTCACTTGCGGGTGAATATTCCCAACAAACCTGCATTTTCTCAGAAATAAAAAAACTAAAAGATTTAAAAAAAGAAAACAAAGGAAAAAAAATACATGAAGCTATAAGAACCTTCTCCAATAATCAAATCATAACAAATTAAAGCTAAGTTAAATGCATAAAATTCAAAAATGTCAAAGAAAATGTCAAAACAAACAAGCAGGAAGAGAAAGAAAATAGACTGGCCCCAACAGGACACTCACACACTGCGGCAGGTGGTTGGATCAAACCCAGGAGGCAGATTCCCACTAGGTATTGGCTCAATCTGCATCGAACCAAATGTATATGAGTGTCTAAGGTGATAAGAATACACATAAGTCGTAAGGTGATAAGAACAAACAAAAGTAGAAAATCCAAGCATCACTCACAGATTATAAATGCAAAACAGGAAGAATTTCATGAATCACAAAGAAAAAGATAAAGCTCCCTACCCACCCAACACACAAAAGCTAGAAAATAACAAGGATGTAGAAGTGAAAAGAACAGACCATAAAAGAAGCACTGTCAGAGCTTAAATACAGTTTTATAGATGATAGCCGCAACATGGTATCCCATTACAGTTCCAATAAGTATCTAGAAATCTTTTTCCTACTTCTTTCTTTCCCTCTCCCTCCTATTTTTTGTTGCTTCATTTTGTAAGGGGGATAAGATATACAGCAGATAAAGTTCCACTTCAAAGGACCAATTTACAACAAACTCATGACAAAATTGAAGATAATTGATTCCCACAAGAAGGAACCCATTGAATAATCAGGTTTTCTCTCAAAAGATCTGTTCACTTAGTACCATACACATCACTAGCAAGCCAAAAGAGAGAAAGTAAACCTAAGCAATATATAAGGTCTGCAGCTATTTTGATACTGAGGGAATAATCATCATTCAATTAAATCTCTAAATGAAACATTGTTACTCTATCATTTTGAGACATTATGGACAACGGGTAGACTCCTACAACAATACGGGACTCCATAAAAACTTCAAATCCAACACCACGATAAGGTACCACCTCATGAATAGACCACGTCTCCAAGATTTGAAGTTCCTAATGGTTTTAATAAATGGTCTTTTTCTGTGCCACAACCATGAATATACAAACTATATAGAGTTTCCACAGCTCTCCCAGATTCAAGTATAATTCTTTTTTACTTCCTCACACCGTCCTCATCACCCCCTAGGAATAGGTCTAGTTCTCCTTCAGTCACTTATCTTATCTCAGTAGGTTTTAAGGTTGAGCTGAGACGGTCCTTTTTCTTTGAGTCAAAGCCAAATCTTTCTTCGCATTTCATCTAGGCTTGCCGTGTTTGAGACTTTCTAAATTGACCCAGTCATAGATCACTTAGTCAAGCATAATCAGCAAGATTACAAAAGAATAAGCCTTTCACTATCTGGCTCCCTTGAAGGAGGGTCTACATACTTCCTCTTCAAAGAACGAGTCTCTTAAAATTAAGAATATTGCATTTCGGATCATATATCACATGAAACTCATCAAATCTAGTTATAGTGAAAACTAAAGATGGATTTGTAGATTGTTATTTGGTTACATTTAGTTTTTTCCACATAACTTGGCTCGTACTCCATGTAACTTCAACCAACAATCAAAATATTATTTATCAATCTTTAATACTTAAGAACATAACCAAAGTCTACCTTCAACAGCGATCCTCCACCTTGTATGATTACTATATATCTCCTATTTTTATACTCAATGAAACATAGAAAAATGATTCAGAAAATAATCTCTCAATGTGAAGTATCTTCGTGAATACATTTTCATTCATTCTATACACACTGTAAAGAGAAATTTAAGTAGGTCACAGAAATTGAGGTGCTGCAGTGAAGGATGCACAAATAGATGCTTCCAAAAATCCAAGTTCGAACTTATAGCATAACATGTTCCACACTTGGAAAGAATATAAGCAATTAAGCATCCAACCAAAATCTTAGAGATACAGATAAGAGTAACCAGAACCAACATAAATGCCTTTAGGAACTCCTAAAAATCAATAAAGACCAGATTTATCCTCTACCAGCCCCCTTATTTATTATTATAATTAAAGTTTTCTCTTGAGATAATCAAAGTGGGTCAATAAGCTTAAGCCCGTATCAGAAAGAGTATGATTCACATCATGAGAAGCCTCATATCCAACCAAGAAATGAACTAAATAAACACAACATTTATCAGCCAAACCCACCAATACACATCCAAACACAACATTTCTACCAAACAGCACAGCAAGTCCAAGAGGTTAAAAAAAAAAGGATCAACTTCAAGTCGAAACAATTCTGAGAAAAACACACTCTCTCTGTTCCAATTTGTTTGCCCTATTAAAACTCAGCTCAGAGTTAAAAAAAAAACAAAAAAAAAGATAAACTTTTAAATCATATATTTCAGAAATGTCAAAAATTCCAAAATATCATGTCAGGTGTAAAATTGGAATTAAAATGTTGCCAAACAAATGCATTCATCCCGAAACCGACTAGTAGTACAAACAAATTAACACTAGAAAAGCAATATCTTCATGCCCAATATTTCCAGGTAAATCAAACACAATACAAACCAAAACCTAAAAATCGCGAATATCCACCGCGATTCCCAAATAAATACAAATCACTCAACAAATTACACTCATACCACCACAAAATTGAATAAACTACCAAAAAAAAAAGCAGGAGACGAACCTGAGGAGGAGCTAAGAGGCCAGGATGATAGAGAGACTGTTGTTGAAGAAGCGCTTGTTGCATCAAAGCTTGCTGCTGTTGCTGCTTCAGCCTCTGATTCTGCATTTTCTTCAAAGATCGATTCAATCGATTGATAAACGAAGGAGGAGATACTCACCAGCCCTTCGAACGCGGTGGTAGGGTTCTCTAAGCAAATAGAAAAAGAAGGTCCTCGAACAAAGGGAAAAAACAAAAAAAAAATAATAAAGAAAAAAAAGAGGAATTTACCGGGTGATGATGGTGACATTTATAGAAGAAGGTAAACGGGTTAGAACCGACCCGTTTAGAACCCATATATAAAATGAAATGAATATATAATCAAAAGAGAGGGACTTATTCAAAGATTAATCAAAATCTTATATTAAAATTATATGCTTATAATTGAATAGACTATCAAAATGCAATTTCTATCATATTTTATCAACCAACTCCTACTTTTTTTTATTTTGTTGGAATAATTTTTATTTTTCTTTTGTATAATTAATTAAAAAAATTGAAATAATTAGAATAAGAGAATTCACGTGTAGATGACTCGATACTCTAAGTAGTTAATCAAAACATCGATATGTGCATAGTTATTTATCATTTTATTTATATGGGACTACGTTATGCCTTAATTCAATCAATTAATATATTTTCATAAAAAATTAAAGAAAATTTTAAAAAAGTATCAATTCGCCTATAAAAAGTTAGATTATAAAATTGTCTTTTTGCAATGCCTTTAATAGTTAAGAAAGACTACATTTTAGTTTACTAAAACTAATGTAATATTTAAGGACAACCCCAGAGTAATACTATTGAAGTTGTTGCTTTCGACCCCAAAAATATCAAATACCTAATTTATGTTATTCTTACGTATAAATAACATATAATTTCTATAAATATCTATAATTTAAAAAAGTTTATTGAAACTTTTTTAAATGAATGATCAAATAATGATAAGTTATTAATACGTTATTCTAATTTACTTTTGAGTTATTTTTTCTCCGCATATTTCAGCTTTCTCTATTTAAAATAATTTTATTTTGCAATTTTAACACAATATGTCTGAATAAGTAAAAAGAATTAACTATAAGTAAGTATTCATATAAACATATAATTCATATGTTTTTCATGATTTCATACTGGGGAAAAATTTAAGAATGAGCTATAAATATATATATATATAAATTTCATCAGAAGTTTCTTTATAAGAAATTTAATTTTAAGTCATCAATTACTTAAGCCGCTCTTATTACATTTTATGATTTTTTGTCAAAATGTTATAGAAGTATATATGTATTTTGATAGTGGAATCTGGAGGAATATAATGAATACCACTAAAATATTGATTTTTGTGTTCATCAATTGTTATTCGATCTATACTAATTATATTTTCTTAGTTGGGTTTACTATTTGCGAATATTTTTATCTTTTTTTTTATCTAGTGTATGTATTGAAACTCTTATTAAATTCACATAACATGTAGCAGAGTGCTCTTAACAAGATTTTTTCATGTTAGAGCTTGAATCTAAGACCTCTGTTTAATTGTTTAATAATAAAGCAGTTCCACCACTGCATCACAACTCATATTAATCGTAAATATTTTTATTACAAATTATAATTTCTTACATCTATTGAAAATACTATCTTCTTTTTATCTTATTCAAATTTTATTTTAAGATTAAAGTAATGAATGTTATCATAAAGTTGTATTCATCCTTTATTTATTTCTATAAATATATATATTTATGAGGTAATGGTAAAATTTGGATATATTATATTCTCTTTAGACCTAATTATAAGATTTTACTAGATATGTTATTGTTATTAATTCTCCCTTGCATCTCTTTTTTTATTTCTCATTTTCTTTAGTCATTTAGTAAAAATATTATTAGAAATTGAGGATTTATAAACATCTTGTTGCACTACGAATTAACATGTATGCACAAGTCCTACATAATTTTTAATCAAAAATGTATTTAGCAAAAATAGATGTGTTGTAAATCTTTTATCTAGATCATAAAATTATTTTGTTTCTCCTAAAATTACGTACATCAAAATATCATTTTCGCTACCCTAAATAGTGTTATATTAGGCATACTTAATATTATTAGTAACATAATAATAAGGACTAGAATTCAAAGTCAGATAATCTTTTTATACGTGATTTTGCATGATACGTGTTGAAACAATTTGATGTATTTTGGTATACATAAATCAATACTTGTTTATTTAGATTACTAAATTATCGAGTACTAAAGGAATTTATTATCGTATATCTTTTCTAAAATAGGTATATGTATCAAAAATTGGCTAACACTATCTACGTGTTAAACACTGTATTTTTTAAAATCATTTGTATGCATAACTAAAATTGGCATTGTATATTCGAATGTGTATCTCTTACTATATAACATGGTATTTTAAAATATATTTTAGAATATATACATGATACTCTTCTCTTCATTAAATAATTTTATAAAAATTTTCAAGAAACGCTCAATATTCATTCGAACATGTTGAAAAGGACGATGTAATCTAAAGATGGTGATGAGTTACGATCATTATCTTATAACAATAGATCAAATACTAAATATTTGCATGTAATAAATAACGATTTTAAATCATAGAATATATTGTTAGCTCATTTTTTTTATTTAAAATCTAAATTCCTCTTGCCAGAATCTTTAATGTATGTTATCTTTCATTTATCAAATCAAAGAGAATATTAGTGAGCACTAATTTTCTCCTCCATAATGGACGTTCGAGTATAATAGTTTTTAGGGCTGAATAAATTAGCCCGCAAAAAAATTATATCGAAATAACATTCAAACTAGTTTATAAAATATGTACATAATGTATATTATTACCTTCTTTATTTTGTCATACATTTTTAATATTGTGTATTGTCTTGACAAATTAAAGTAAAGAAAGAAATTGAATTATTATTAAATATCACCAAAACAAAAAAAAATGTATTTGATGACGTAAAAAATGTATTTGATGACGTACTACCTATTAAAGTAGATTGAAATTTATTTTGCCTAAACTAGTCGAACTTGCTTGAATCGATAGGCTTATCGGGCTTCTTTGTCTATTCAATTATTTTGTTGCAGACTCTTCCCCACGCCTATTTCTTCCCCCGGCTCTGTAGTGGAGCTTGCCCCCCGCCCTAGGCCTATTGAGATCTTTCCCTATGCGAGTAAATTCATATTGAGGAAAAAATAAAATATTTTAAATTCAAGATAGGATCTGTCATAAGGATAAAATAACAAACGTATGTTAAAAATTTTTATCTTTTTTTGTAAGATGCATCTTTTTTTTTAGATGCTAAATCCATTTTCATATAGATTAAGCAAAAACATAATTAAAGTAAAATAAGTGACATATTAAGAAAGCTATTAAAATCACCTCGCAATTTGAAAAACTATTATAAATTTATCATTTTTAACTAAAAACACCCCCATTTAATATATCTCTATTGTCAGTTATTTATTTTATATTAAAGGAAAAACTTTTTCAAATGAAAGAATTGTAATTTTTTCGAAGAAATATAATTTTTTAATGGGTCATGTCTTTTTTGATAAGACACAATAAATCATTGTTCATAATATTGTTTATTGAATATAAATCGAGGGGTTCATTGAGCTCAGTTTTTTATCCTTTTATCGTGATTTTTTTTAATTATTATTATTGTTATTATTATTATTGAATATTTTTTCTTCTTAATTTTTTTTATTTGTGTTTTCATTATATTAGAAATTTTAAATTTAAATCTAATTTTCTATTTATAAATTTATTCAGTAAAAATATTTAGTTTAAATTCATGAACTTTTAAAATATTTATATTATATAACATGAGATAAACGTGCAATACAGGTATTTAAAAACTAATCTGCATAAAATGTTAAATAAAATTTGGAATTAAAAAAATAACAAATGTATGTTAAAAATTTTATTTCTTTTTGAAATATGCTCTTTTTTTTTTTTGAGTTACAAAGGGAAAAAAGAACTCCTTGATATTAAGAGGGAAAATTTTAATTCAAACAAATATGAAGATTTTTTTAGGCAAATAATAGTTAGGCCTACTCAGTTTTTCAAGTCTACTTCAAATGAAAAGTTATCTCAAGGTCAATAATAATAATAGCTAAATTTGTTTTTATTTTGTTTTTCTAATCTTTTTCTGTTATCCTAATTTGGATCGCCTCCATCAGCCACATGTTTTATCATGGATTTATAAAATTCAAAGATCTAAATCTTCAAAAATTACTTTTGATGAATTGATAATTTATTCCTGTTTTATGTTATTCAACCAATTGAAAAAGAATGTTTTCTTCTTATAGAAAAAAATTAATTGTAAAATACATATGTAAGTTTGATTAAATAATTAAAATTAACATAAATCGTTGTCCCTTCAGAAATATATGATGAAATCCAAATAACACAAATAGTAACTTAAAATTATTGATTCCCTTTTGAATTGTCAAATTCCCTATTTAGTATATCTCCATACTTATATATATTATATTAAAAGCATAATTTTTTTTCGAATTGAAGGATTGTGATTTTTTCCGAAGGATTGTGACTTTCTAAAGCGTCATAACTTTTATGATAAGGCACAACAAGCAATTGTTTATATTACTTTTATTGTATATAAATCGAGAGGATCAACAGACTCAAATTTTTATTCTTTTGTCTTGATTTATTATTATTATTATTACTATTTTTGTTGGTTTTTTTAATTTTGTGTGCGCTTTCTCTCTATTAGACTTTTTAAATTTAATTTTATATTTGTATTTTTATTTAGACTAAAATATTTAGTTCAAATTCTTATACTTTTAAAATGTTTATACTATTTAACGTGCGATACACGTGCATTGCACGTGTTTTAAAGCTAATATACCTACAATGTTAAATTGAATTTTGGAATATTAATAAGATACACCTAAAGGTAACAATGACGATATAAGTTAAATAATATGCGAATTGTAATGTAATACCGTGTAATTATTATATGACACGAGTAATTTGTGAATTGTGATGTATCAGAATGTAATGATACATATCACAAGTAACTTGGGAATAGTTACGTCTCAGGGTGTAATTATTACGTGCTCGAGTATTTTTGTGACTTGTGATGTATCAAAGTGAAATTATTGCATGCCATGAATAATTTATGCATTTTGATAAATCATGATGTAATTATTAAATGTCACGAGCAATTTATCTGATATAAATTTCTCGAATAACCATAGAAAATACATGTAACTGCATCAATACACTTTAAACGTCAGTGAAGAAAATATTATACACAAAATTATCACGAGAATTAGTTTATTTCTCATGTATAAATTTTATTATAAGTTTTCAAGTTATATTGTTACTATTTAGTTTATGTAGTTATATAGGTTTAATCAATTTATATTGTAATCGATATATCAAAACTCAGAAAAGCTCACCTAAAAAGCCATTTTTGTATTATTAAGGAAAAATAATTAAACCTGTCAATGTGGAGTAGAAGAAGCAAGATAATACTATGATGCTCAGTGTTATCATCAAATACATTTCAAGATTGAAAATTATTTTATAATTTTTGCTTCTTTTTTTTCATATAAAAAATTATCTATTTATTTAAATAAATTAGAGCAGAGAAAGAATTTTAATGACCATTAAATATCACCAAAACAAAAAATAGTAGTTGACAACTATTAGATTGAAATTTGTTACTTTTTCAAATTAAGAAAAGAATAATTAAGATATTTTCTTTATCCTAATTTGTGTCGTATTCATCAATTTTTTTTTTTTAAAAAAAATATTATCGATAGATTTATAAAGTTCAAAAATCCACATCTTTAATAGTTATTTTTAATGGATTGATTATTTTTTCCTCTAACTTTACGCTAAGTTACTCAACCAATCAAAAAGGAACATTTCTCCTTATTCTACAAAATATCTATCGTAGAACACATACGTAAGTTAATTAAATAATAAAAATAAAATAAAACATTGTTGCTTCAGGAATATTTGATAAAATTCAAACCATTTATATACATGGTAACTTTAAATTATTGATCCCCTTTTTAATGATCATATACCCTTTAGTATACCTTCCTATTTATATATTTATATTATATTAAAAATAAATTTTTTTCGCATTAAGTGATTGTGATATTTTTGAATGACCGTGACTTTTCTAATTGTCACATAATCGAGAGATGCAAGTTTAACGTGAGGAAATTACCCGTACTATGTGAAATGATTATATTAAAGAGTAGTTTACTATAATTTATGTTCAATTTTTTTATTATATTAAAATTAGATGAAATAATTACTTAGTGGAGAACAAATAGCTTTATAGTAATTTGTCCTACGATTTTATAAATTTTTATTTATTTAATAAAATTGAATAAATAATTGAAATTATTTTAATAATTTTATAATTTATAAGACTTTTGTGTTTATGAAAAAAATATATAACATAAAAAATTCATATCATATATTCAAATAAAACTTTAATTTTATGTAATAATACCATATCAAACGAAAAAATGGGCCCTAATTTGTCTTTTGGACGGCTCTGTAGTGTACTTTTAAATTCAAATTAGAAATTTATGTCAGGCTACAAAACATATACGTGTGATATTTTTAAAAATAAATTAATCGTAACTCTTAATTATTGTTTCTTAAAAAAAAATAAAATTGAGAAGACATGATTTTATATCTAGAAACTTCCATTTAAACTAGTGACGAAAACGTGAATATGTATTTTTCAATGAATAAATCGAAGTTATTATAAGCTGGAGTTTTATTCTTCGAAACATGCATTTCTTAAAATCATTTTGTTTGGTAAATTTTCATAAATCAATATATATATATAAATGAGGATCGTAGAGGAGCTGATGTGGCACCTCTCTATGGCCTTCATTTCAATTTCTTTTTTTCCTCCTTTTTTAATTTATTTTTCATTTCTTTTCACTAAATAATTTGTTTATTAATTAAAAAATTTATTCATATTTATTATTCTAATTATACCTAATAAAAATGAATGAAGATGAAAAGTTATACAGTTTTATTTTTATGTAATTTTTTCATCAAGTTCTAATCAATATTTCAATTTTTGTCACAGTTGAGAGATATAATATTGCACATGATACAATTCTTATAGCTATTGCATATTTATGCCCCTAAAAAATATATGATATAGTTTATCATATTAAAAAATAGCCATAGACTAAACAAAAAATAAACTAATCATTTTTAGTACTTTTAAAAAATTTAATAAATAAATAAATTATTTAATAAAAAGTATGAAGAAAAAATTTCCCCTTAGTCACATTAATTATATTAAAACTAAAAAGTGTAATTTATTTAACTTCTCTTAATTATTGAAAATGAGATACATAAAAAAAAAGTGATGTGACATTTATCTTCTCTTTTTTTACCTTTTTTCTTATTTAAATTAATTGATTTTTTGTAAAAGTAATTTACTCAATTAATTAAAAATAATTTTTATTAATAGAGAAACATTTACAACAAAAACTTTTCACATACTACTTTATTGAGAGTAAATAATAATCATCCATAACTCACATCATTCTAATTTCCAATCCTAATAGATTAATTTTCCTTTTTTTTTTTTTGACCTTCTTCTGATTATAATTTCAGTATAACAATTTTTAAAAAATATTTTAAGTTATTTTCTCTTTATTATTTACTTACGACCAATATATCTATTTACATATAAAGTTAGAATGTTAGAAATAAATAAGATGATGTGGTACATTTCTATCACCTCCGATCACATTTATCTTTTCTCTAAATTATTAGCATGTTTTTTATTTTTCTTCACCAGTGTGATATTGTAAAATATATTTTCAAAATTTCATCTTCAAATAATTATTAATAGTATTATTCTGCATAATTGACATTTTTTTATATATGTAACTTTTATTTTTAATTGTTAATTAATAATATTTATGACTTCAAAACCTTTCATGTGGATAACCCCCTAAAGTAATTAATGTGCAAGTTATATAGTTTTTCTTATCTTACTTAGTTGGTACAAGTAACAATGTTAAAGAGATTTTCTATAGAGTTTTTGTATTTTATTAGTATTTTTAATTTTTTTTTATATATTATAAATTTATAAGTGTTTATTAACAGTTTTGGTATTTCGCAACTGTTGCTTTTTTTTCGTTCTGTAATAATAATTATTGTGTTGCTATTTTTTTTAATATTGAATGTTTGCTTTTCACACACGCACGCACGCACGCACACTCGTTTTCTAATTTATTAAATTATTGGTTCTCTATTTATTTAGAGTAATTTTTCCATTAATATTTTTTTATGAACACTGTATAATTTAACTCCCTCCTAAAATACAATTTAGAATTTACTACAGCCGCATAAACAAAAAGAAAATTTCCATGACATTATTTTTCTTTCTTTACATGTTCATAAAGATAACACACCAAATAGATTATACGAAATTAACTATATTTAAAATACTAAAAGCATATATAGTGAACAATAAGTTGAAAAATATAATTTATTGGGTTCAATAATAATAATATTTGACTCAAAATATTTAAACAAAAAAAATTTATTCATAAATCTAAAGAGATCCACGCGAAGCGCGAATATGTTAACTAGTTTACTATAATTATTAATCATTCCGCTATGTAGTTAAACACATATTGTGTTAAGCTTTATTTCATATTTGCTAACAAATAATTTAAATATATAATATATCTTTTACATAAAACCATCAAAAAGATATCTTTCAATTAATTGTGAAAATTAAATGTGTTAAGTCACATTAACAATGTTCTCAAAACCATTTTTGATCGTGTTTGAGGAGGATCTCGAGGTAGGGTGTATCAAAATATTTTGACGCTCAAATAAAAGATATACAATCTCGAATTGGAACAGCTAATTTGAATTAGAAAAAAGTTATTGATATATCGATGACGAGTTATTGATTTAGAAATTTCAGTAGTGTTTTTGATCATTTTATTATGTTGGGTTATCAGCTTTTTACGGTTTGAAGTTCTTTCATTAATAAATTAACCGATAATGCGGTAATAAATAAATTATATTTATATTATGTGGTATGTAAAGTTATTGGCTAAGTGTTTAGTTTCATACTTCATTTCTCACTGAGTTACAACCTCAAACTTTCGTCGGTATTTGCTTTTGAGCAAGATGCAATCTACCAACTAATGTCATTTGGTTTGTCAACTTATTTTTAAAACAAATCGATAACCAATAATCAATTAATCAAATTAATAAATTTTAAAATCAAATCAACAAATACACAACCGCCCCTACAAAACTCACTGGCTCACTACTACGTAAGGCTAGCTGGAACGACACAATTAGAGGGACAAAAAATTAATCAAAACAGAGTTTAATTAATGATGGGACACGTCTTTGAGATGATTAATTAATTTAGTATTTACTAATAGTTGTTAATTAAAGCTAATTATATAGCTAGCACTCGTGCAATCCCAGATTTGCCTCTTTAAATATTTATTTGGTGTCAGTAAATTGTTGCCCGCCAGCTACAGGGGGAGAAGCGATTTATCCGTTTCAATTTATGCGATACTATTTATTTAAAATGATAGTATCGACACTTTTACTGTTTAGGTTCAAAATATATATATAAATCGAAAATGTATGTACTTATGTCTTATATTTGCATTATGATTCTAAGGACAAAATAAGTTATTCAAATTCTATGAATTGAAATGTCATTTCAAATTTAGAGAACCATTATAAATGATTTAATTTTGTGGAAATAATCTGTTATGTCCACTTATAAATTAAATAGAAGAAAATAATGTTTCAGATTTTTTATTTGTTTATAGAAAGAAGAGAATATGATAAAAGGTTAAAAAAAACTAAATTTCGATTTTTAACTTAATTTCCATTCCATTTATATTTTTTGGAATTTGGAAATTAATTACCACCTAATCAACCATATCGTGCAGCAGCTAGCACGTGAATACTGTCGACTAATTATCATTAACTTCAAGTTGACTTCATTAAATTCTTAATTACTTATCAACTTTATATTGGTAACCAAAAAAATGAGAAATTGTTATAGTATCGTTTATAAAAAATTATGCGTATAATATAGTAGCTATGATATGGAAAAGCTTGGATAATTTCATGGTTATATTAGAATTTTGAGGTTTCTCATAGTCAAAAAAAAATATTTTCAATGAAAAGATATCTTATGTTATTCTTTGTTAATGAAAAAAATTAAAAATAATGAAGAATGTTTTGAAACCTTAGGATGCGTTTAGTATGGAAGAAAATATTTTTCGAAATTAGTTTTTGTACTTTTTTTGTGTTTGATTACTTATTCAAGCGACTAGGTGATAAACAATTATTCAGATCAAATATTTATATTTAATTTATAACACTATAATATGTATTTTCATATATATATCTATCGCTTAATCATAAATAGTAATGGTATGTTATTACTTCATCAAATAATCACTCAATCGTTACAAGTCAAATCATTTTGCCATAACACTTTATATGAGTTTTTGAATTGGCGAATTTGAAAGGATAAAAATATGATCCATTTTATTTTTAATCGTTAATTTAAAACTTAAAGGAGATCAATTAACCCATGCCAAATATAAAAGAAATATTATTTTTCAAACTCACAAAATTAGGAAAAGTGACATTTACTCGAAAATTTCTTATTTTATTCGTCTTATTTATGCTGTATATTTCAAAAGTTAAAATTAAAATAAATATTTTTTTTAATTATAATTATTATGGTTAATAATATTTTATATAATTTTTAAATATATAAATTTTAATTTTTTAAAAAACAATTTTTTATGTATTTACGATTAAAAATAAAGTATTTGACTAAGAGCAACATGAAAAATTAGGACATGAGTAACATTTCCTATATTGTCCTGTAAAAAGAGTGTGCACATATATAGGACAAAAGTTCCACCACCCCCGGGGCTCCACAAAAAGTATTAAAAATATTTTTAAATTTAAAATAAATTATTAATTTTGTTTTTATATTATTGTTATTTAAAAAATATTTATTTAATTGATAAATTAAATTTAGATATTATTTTTGATATATCAGATGACATAATAAATTATCTCAAATTTTTGTAGGAATATAAAAGTTTTAATAGTTGAGAAAAGTTTTGAAAACACTTTTAAATTTGGCGAAAATTCGATGTGTACTTTACTCATGTTATACCATTGATGTGTACTCAAATTTAATTAGCCCAAACAAAAGAGTGTTTGTAAGGTTGTTAATAGTTTAGAGATGAAACTAATAATTCGTGCTGAATTTCATTACTGTTTTCAATACTTCGCTCTTTATTTTTACTTTTTCTCTCTTTATTTTAGAGAAATTATCAAAAAACACCCTCGATAGTCTTAAATCACCGTACTTGACTAACTCAACTGATCAAATAGTTTCAAACTTCTACAAGAACATGAAACTCTTAATAAAAAATTAAGAAAAGTATTAAAAACACTTTTAAATATTTTTCACTCATATTATCCAATTAAAAGTGTATTTAAATTTAATTAATTAAATAAAATAATATTTTTAAAATTGTGATTAAATCAGAATGAAACTAATAATTAACGTACTTTCTGTTTGTTGATTTTACTTTGTCCTCTGAAATTAAAGATAAAAGCCATTTGAATCGGCCATCGGAATATTCAAATGATTCCTCCGCCGGTGAAATCATTAATTTTACATTTTTTCAAAAGTCCATTTTCAAACAGTGGAGAAAATATATAATTTTTAAATTTCACACACTATTATTAGTACCTCTTCAAATACAAATTTATCACTTTAATTTCTCAAAAAAAACAAAAAAAAAACTCTCAAATTCACCTTCGTCTCCATTTTTAAATCTCTCATTATCATTCATTTCGATTCTCTAAGCTCAAAAATTGTTTTCGAGATTCCGAAATTTCGAAGGTTGAAATGGAGCCACCGGGAAACGACGTCGTTGCGTTTGAGTCAGCTGAGAAGATAATACTCCGGTGGGATTCCACGGCGTCGGAAGATGCTAGAGAGAAGATGATCTTCGCCGGAGATCGATATGAGATCGATCGGTACTTGCAAGCTGTTGATGAAATCCAACGGTCGATGGAGTCTGCTACACTTTCCGATGACCAGAACAAAGCTAATAGTGCGATCCAGATCGCTATGGCTAGGCTTGAAGATGAGTTTCGGAATATACTCATAGCTCATACGACTCCTGTAGAAGCTGAATCTCTTACTGACAGTAGTCCTTTGCCTGAAGAAGACTACGAGGATGACTCGCCGTTGACCAAGGACTTGGAGCATCAAGAGAGTAACGGCAGTTGTAGCTATCGACCTACAAATAGCATTCGTGAAATCGATCTAATGCCTTCGGATGCAATTTACGATCTCCGATGCATCGCCGAGCGAATGATTTTGGCCGGATATCTTCGGGAGTGTATTCAGGTGTATGGCAGTGTACGGAAGTCTGCAGTGGACTCGAGTTTCCGCAAACTTGGGATAGAGAAGCTGAGCATCGGAGATATCCAGAGATTAGAATGGGAAATTCTAGAAACGAAGATCCGGCGGTGGATACGAGCTGCAAAAGTATGCGTTCGGATGCTTTTCGCTAGTGAGAAGAAACTCTGTGAGCAAATCTTCGAAGGTTTAGGTACTGCCACGGACGATGCTTGTTTCATGGAGACTATCAAAGGTCCAGCTATTCAGCTATTCAATTTTGCTGAAGCCATTAGCATTAGTCGGAGATCACCGGAGAAGTTGTTTAAGATATTGGATCTTCACGATGCTTTATCGGATTTACTAGTGGACATTGAGATTGTTTTCGATTCAAAATCTTCGGAATCAATTAGGGTTCAAACTGTGGAGATACTATCTAGGTTAGCGGAGGCTGCAAGAGGGATATTATCTGAATTTGAAAATGCAGTGCTTCGAGAACCTTCCAAGGTTCCTGTACCTGGAGGGACAATTCATCCCTTGACTAGGTATGTTATGAACTATATAAGTTTAATTTCAGACTACAAACAGACCATGTCTGAATTGATTGTCTCAAAGCCATCAACGGGGTCAAGGTATTCGAGTGATCCTAATACTCCTGATATGGATTTTGCGGAGCTAGAATCACAGACCCCGTTGGCGCTGCATTTGATCTGGATTGCTGTGATTTTGCAGTTCAATTTGGAAGGTAAGTCTAAGTGCTATAGAGATACTTCATTGGCACATATATTTATGATGAACAATGTACATTATATTGTTCAGAAGATTAAAGGGTCACCTGAGCTAAGGGAGATGGTAGGGGATGATTGTTTAAGGAAATTAACAGGGAAATTCAGGCAAGCAGCTACAAACTACCAGAGATCAACCTGGGTGACTGTTTTGCATTGTTTGCGAGATGAGGGTTTACATGTTAAAGGCAGTTTTTCATCTGGGGTGTCTAAGAGTGCGTTGAGAGAGCGGTTTAAGACCTTCAATGCTATGTTTGAAGAGGTACATAGGACTCAGTCCACCTGGTTGATACCGGATACCCAGCTCCGGGAGGAGCTGCGTATTTCTGTATCTGAGAAGTTGATCCCAGCTTATAGATCATTTCTCGGTAGGTTCAGGAGTCATATTGAGAGTGGGAGGCATCCGGAAAACTATATCAAGTATTCCGGTGAGGACATTGAGACTGCTGTCTTGGATTTCTTCGAGGGGTACCAAGTTTCACAACACATAAGAAGAAGATCTCAGTGAAAGGATATAAGTTCCACTAATTAGAACCTTAGGACATTCTTTGAATTTTTTTCTGGAGTCATTTAGTAGGAGCTGAGGTTCTGGAGTTAAGGTATTGTCGTGCAAAGCAGAAAATTTTGGTAAGATCAGCTGTATCTATGATAGTCTCCGCCTCTGCCTAAATGCTCCTGCCCTGTAAGCGCGGTGTTGTTGTATTTCTTCCATATGTTAGATTTTATTATTTCATTATGTCCATATCTGAATTGGTGCATTTGGTTTTTACTCAGAAATTTTTGAGCCATCAAGATCACGAGTACAGAGTTTCGTTTATCCTTGCAGGTTACCCTCTAAGCCCATGCATCTCTTATCAGGTGCTTAATATAATATGAACATTGAAGGCAACATTTCTAAGGTCAATATCCCTAACAACTGAAACTCGATTTCAAAATTCCACTAACAATATCATGATTTATGGTATTCCCTTGCTTCTTCTGAGCCGAGGGTAAGGTTAGTGTACATCCTACCCTCCTCAGACCCCACTTGTGGGATCACATTAGATATATCGTTGCTGTTGTATAGTGTTTGCGTTGATTCTTACTGCTTACAAGTTAAGGTTTTTACAGTGAAATGAAAACAGTTGATGATTTTCCAAATTTTAAACACTGGAAGTTGTTGCAGCATGACAATTTGCTCATGTATTTGGTAAAGCACCATACAGACCTATTGAGCTTTTTGCTTGCCCTTTTACTGGTGGAGGGACATAGGGTAAGTAGTGCTTATACTTTAGAAAAACAATAAAAGAAGGATAAGTAGTGCTTATTAGCTGTTGTTGGAGATCAGCAGAACATTACCAATTACTTGAATTGTTTAATACTCTCAAACATGAATGCTTACCTTATCTCATAAAAAGAAGAATACTCGAAACTCTTATAATTTGCTACTGTTAGAACACAATATATATGTGTTACTTTGCTCTCTGTAGTGCTTCAGATTGTTAGTTTACCCTTGTAAGTATATCATTTGCAGTTCCAATCGTTCCACATATCTATATTTTACATCGTCTCTCTGTAACGTGCCCTATACACAGTAGTTCTAGCTGGTCTTTCCTAACATGTTTTTTTTTTTCGAATTGTGCTTCTGTACATTTGAAAGGTCAAATGAGGGTGACACTTTGATTTATCATTGTTCAATTTTGAATGGTCTAAGTTTGTCTTCAGCCGCCAATGTATTCTGGGGAACAAGTCAGAATGAGTAACATAGAATTTTCCCCTAGCTTGTTGTAGGTTTGGTGAATAAACAAACAAACACTTCATGAGATAGTATAAAGTATAGAGAACTTGGTTTGTTGACCCCAATATGGAAAATACTTTGCTAATTGATTATGTATGTTGCTTTGCCACATTATAAATAAGGAACAATTGGGGTTAGGCTGTACCATGAGTTTCGAATCTGAAACTTCAAAGTTCTCAACCACTTCATTGACTACTAGGAGCCACACCCTTCGGTGCTGGAATGTGAATAATCTTTCATGGTTATAATCCCATGATTAAATATCCTCTTAGTTGTGAAAGTCGATAGATATTCCGTGAAATTAATCAAAATCCCACGAGTTATTAAAAAAAACAAGAGGGAATTAAGAGCCTTCTATGCAAGTCAAATGAGTAAGAAAGTATTGACTAGTCAATTATGTACTACTAGACTTTCTTCTGGTCAATCAATTTTGCCTGTTTCCCTTCAATGCTTTGAATGAGTTAAAGGCTGAAAATTAAGAAATTGGACTGACTTTGAAATTCTACAAGTGAATTGCAAAATGACCACGTCTTTAAATGTTTGTATTTATTTCCTAGCCAAAATCACTGACCAGCAAGACCTCAACGACTGTGAAATATGGAAGAGTTGAAACTCTAGATCCCACCCCCACCCCCCTCGAAAAAAAGATGAGACCAACGTTGAATGTCAACTGTGAAATTTATTTTTTTTTACTTACAATCGAAAAGTTATTTTTCTAATTTTTTAAAAAAGTAGTTTTCCTAAAAAAAAAAATCAATTAATGTGATATATATCAGACTTACCAAAGCTTATATAGGTAAAATAGTTCCAAAAGATCACATCACCAATTACAAACAACTATAACAACATACCAAATGTAATCATACGGATGGGGATGGGGTCTGAGGAGGATAGTATGTAGCCTTACCCCTACTTCCGAAGGGGCGCATTAACAATCAACACACAAAATATAAACAAAGTAAACTGTCTTTTTAATGGGATAAAATTCAGAATCCTGATTTCAGTCTATACAAATAACCATAGAAGTTACATTCTTCCATACTAAAATAAGGCAACAGTGGAAGAACCTTAGATCAATTTTACCAACATTTGTAGTCTAACGTTCTCCATACCATCAACAGGTCAAGTACCCATACTACCAGAAAGATGGACCAACCATACTCGAAACATTTAACAGAGGAAACATAAGAAGATAATAGCAACTCTATTCTCGATCCAGAAGCAATCATGTACTGTAGATGTTACAATGAACACTTACAGATACAGGGTACAGCCAGTGAGGAAAGAGACCCCAAGTCGTAGTTGCTTTTCGCCACCACCAAGCAACTGCGTTAATATTTGCAGAAGGCATGGCATGATTCCAAGCTGAACCTGATATGATCAAGAAACTTCAATCCATATCAAGAAATTCCATCCTCTTTCTCATTGTACCTTTAAGATCTGTAGCCTCCCTTTCTGCTTTTTGGGCCTGATATCCACAATTAGACAGAACCAAACACAAGTTAAAAACACAGACGATATCTCGATAATTCACTTAAAATCAGATAAAAAATAAAAGGAGATAAAACGTACATTATTATGCAACACTAATGTATGATTTCAAATAATACATTAGTGTTGCATAATATATCTTAATGTTGATCATTCAGATCTCAATCACCAAGTAAGTTGTTTCATTAAACATGAACTTAGTTACATATTTCTACATTAGACAGCTAAAAGAGCAAAGGGTTCATACCCTTCTTATCTCAGCTTCTGGGACACGAGTCATGTGTGGTGGAAGTTCCTCCTTATCTACATCCTTATCAATCAGAACAAAATATATGAGCAAAAAAGAGCAGGTATACTAAGTATAAAACAAAGCTCATTTAAAAGTAAATGTTGAGGAGAGAGAGAGAGAGAAAGTGCAATGCATACCAACTCGCCAATTAACACGACATTTTCCCCTCGTATAATATAAAGACCTAATGGAATATCACAGTAGATTTCACCGACAATAACACGCTCACACGCACCTTCTAGAACAGCATTAGCTACAAATGGAAGATAGCATTTCCTTTAGCGGGTTATTTATTGTTGTGAAGCTGAAGTCATGACAAGAGAACCCTACCAAATTGGTCAAAAGAACGAAGCGTCCCCAAAAGCTTGCGCCCATCTCTCAGCAACACTAAAAGTTTCTCTGTGAATGATATACCAAGTCAAAATAAGAAAAAGAAAGATAGGGACTAGGGAGCTAAAAACAGGATAAGTTATGCTTATAAGACTATGACAAGTTACGAAGTTAAAAAAAAAAAGACTATGGCAACTTGTAGTTAGTTTGCCAAATGCATATAGTAGTAATATAAATTCCCCTACTCTTAAGCTTTTAGAAGCAGCTTTCTCCACAACACATTATGCCCCTTCTTCTAATGTAGATTTGAATGAGTTACTTCTAAATAGTATCGTGTCTGGAGCACTGTTCTATTCACAAGGCATGCGAGTTTCTTGAAGCGGTGTTCAACATTTTACTAGGAAAAATGATTAGTACCAGAGGGGGAAGAAACTTTCTTCAAGAAAGATGAAGAAAAAAGTTCACCAAGCTAGATCACTGTGATATAGCACTTGAGATGTCAATGCTCCATATAGGAAGTCTGGAGGCCACATATATCATCCTCCTATTAAGGACATCCATTACTATCACTTCTCTACCCTTATCAAATGCTAGTCACCCTCGAAATTAACAGGATCATTATTCTTCCAGCAAAAGAACAGACAAATTCTAGGGTTGAACAGAAAAGAATGAAACAATTTTAAAGCTAAATCTTCATATCACTTATGTCAAAACAACACCTCACCCTCTCCGATAAAATAGTCGTAAGTTCTAACACTGAAACACTAGACAAAATATATTCTACACTCAAAAGGAGATTCCAAGGTATCTCATCTCCCCATTTGATTTTCTTAAGCTAAAGAAAAAACTTCACTATCTCAACATCTTCCAAGATATATTCTACATTCAAGAGGAGGAATCTCATCTCTTCTTTGATTTCTTAAGCAGAGGAAACTATCCACTTTCAACAACTTCCTGGTATTCTATCCTTCCATTAAAGAAGGTACTTAGATCAAAATTCTAACATTAACTTATGAGCTAAGAAAATAGAAAGAGATAACAAATGTGTTACTTGAATTCAAGTAGATCAATCTACTCCAGTAAGGCTATTTCTTTCTATAGACAATAAATAAATAGTTACTCCAACCAGCAATATTCATTATTAAAAATTAAGCCTTTATGAGCTCATGTAATTTCATCACATAATCTCAACGGAATTCTAATTCAAAAATTCTACTAGCACCAACAACTAACAGAACCTCTACACATGCATCAGAACCGCAATCAAAGATTGAAGAACCAGTGGCACAATTAAGTAAAACATACACATTCTGAACATTACACAAAGATCCAATTTTTATTAACAAGAATGACTTAAAAACATATTATTAGCATCAAACTTCAATCCTCTACAACAATTCTGCTCTATTTGAACCAGTGCCACTCGAACTAGTATCAGGCAAAAAAAAAACAAACACCAAAAACACAATGTAGCATGAGAAGAGAAAGGAACTCACTATCAAGATAGCTAGCAAGAGAAGTAGAGAGATAAATATCTTCTGGACTTGCCCAAGACATTGATCTGTATATAAATTAGCTTTTCCGGTGAACCAAAATTAACCAAAAAATTTCCCGATTTCAATTCAAATTGCATTGGCAGCTCAAAATTACCTTCTTCTACACTAACAGGAACCTCACTACTTCAGTGATAAACAAAAAAATAAACCCTAATTCTCAGATCTGCAAATCCTTAGCCCTAATTTCGGCCTATCCCCAAATATGGAGCGTAGCTACGATAATGATCTAATTTTACAAAATAATCGGAAAATATATTGGGGTTATATATATAATCTAGCTCTTAATAAAGTTTGATAGATGGTAAGAAATTTAAGGCTTATGAAATAGTATTTTATATTTTCTATATCATTGTGACTTTCTATTATTGTTTTTTTTATAAAAAAATATATGAAATTTTTGTGATTTTTATATCAAATTAGGTGAGCTTTGTGTGAAATGATTTTTGATTCCGAAAAATTATATTATATTGATAACTATTGTGGTGTAATTGATAAATATTTGAAATTAAAAAGATAATATCATAATGTTTATGTGCTATTAAAATATTTTGTAATTATAGAATAAAAAATTTATAAAAATAACTTATGTTTGATCTTTATAAAGTCTTTCACCTAAGTGCAATTTTAATACTAATAATTCATAATTACTTTTTTAATTTTTTATCGCGTATATCAAATTTATTTGTCGATTAAAATGAAAAAAAAGAAAAGAAAATATAAATACGAAATAACTAATTAAAAATAATCGTGTGCAAAATCTTTAAAATAAGGTAATTGGAGTAAAATTAGTGTAATATATATCTAGATCTTCGAGAACCTTTTAAGATAAGGTGATTGAGCTAAAATCACTCTCTATAATATTTAAATACATGAGTTTTGTTAGAAATCGTATTTGAATTACGTATTGATCAATCTGATATGATATGCATGTATATTTTTACCAATGCACAAATACAAATTACAGTCCTACAAAAATTAGACATCTTTCATACTATTAATTCATTGAAAACAATGTTATAGCCAAATAAAAAAAATAATTATTCTTTTTAACTAAACATCTCATTTAAAAAAATTAAAATTCCCCAAAAAGTACAAAACGCAAGATTCTTCCGTATTACACAACATGTGTTGCATCAATTGTGTAAATTATTAATACAACCATGGAAAAATAAGAAGTATCCTGCCCAAAAAAACAAAAACAAAAAGTATTTTTTGAATATCCCATTTATTTACCCATAGAGCTCTATCAAATTTCCAGAACAATAACTGCAAAAAAAAAAAAAAAAAGAGATTAATTAAGCTAAGACAATAATTGTTTAAATTTAAAACTTAGTATATAAATTAAATTAAATAATACTCACAATCCGAATCGGTTTTGACCCATTTAGATCCATCACAAGTTTTGTCTCGTTTTTTCTCTTCTACATCTTCCTTTGGTACACATCGATCCTCTAAATATCTCTTTGTTGATATTCTCGACGCACTTTGAGGAATTATTTTCTTTGATAATATTGTCCTTAAAAGCTGCGAGGTAAATTTTCACGTTAAATCAAATATGATATTATTTGATTCACGATTAACATATAGAAATTATACACGTAATTTAAATTTATTCACCTTCTCCATTCTCGATTCGGGAAGTGTGTCTCGCAAGTTAGGAGTAGGTGCGAAACCACTTGAGCAAACAAACATTTTCTTGAGAAGAAATGTAACGGATTTCATCCCATTTACTGTTTTTTTATTATTGGTTTTGCAAACATGGTCCTTGCATCTTCCAATAATTGCTCTAATAGTCCTATCAATTTCTTCCTCATCAAGATTTTCATAAATTTCCGAATTAGTACTGCTAAATCTGCTTGAAGTTCTTCGATCGACTTCCAAACTTGAAGGGCAATTTAGGAATCTGTCTAATGGGAGATTACCATCTTGTCGACCTTCGGCTGCTGCTGTTAATTTAGCAGCAGCCGCGGGTTTTTTAGATAGTAATTTTGTTAATTCTTTTTGTAATTTTCCAACTTCTTCAGGTGTGAATTCCGCTAAATCTGGAGAGGAACTTTGCTCGTTGTAGTAATTAACGTCCTCTGAGATTTCATTATCATTATCATTATCGTTATCATTTTGAATTTTTGGTTTTAGAGAACTGCTGCTGGCACCAAAAGTTCCAATGGCTAATAATGAATCAGGCCAACCGTTGAATTCTTCATTTCGAGGTTCTTTACTTGGCTGATCTGTAATGTATATAAATTGAGTTAGAAATAAATTTTTAAATCGAGCAAATTCATTATTTAAAGTTTATGAATTGACATATCTCTGAAGAATTTATTAATTATTTGAATTTATAGATTTTTTAATACATATATAATGTTTGAGTTAAAACTAGTGGATACGACTAAGCTTGTAGGTCTAATTGTGTACATGCTCCTACTTTCAATTACTGAATTTTTACATTTTTTAAATTACAAATTTTGACTATTATATATGTATTTATTGATATTTTAGTATATGTACATGTGCATACGTTAAAAATATTAATTCAGTTGAAGAAGGAACCTTGATATATGTTGCATGGAGACACTCCAGCATGTTCTCAGGTTTCGAAATTTATTGTCTCGTAGATGGTAATATATATGATTAAAATTTAAATCAGCTAGCTAGTGTTTTGAATATAATATATATATATACAGTATAATTTCCTGACGAAAGATGTTCAATTAGATATTTTGACAAAGAGTGTAGCTACGCCCCTGATATTTACTTTCAACAAGACATGTATATAAATAGCATTCAAGTAACTCGACAGTGTAACACAACAATTTATAACAAGTATACCAATAACCTAAGATCGCATGCATGTACTATAGCAAAAAATGATTTTTAGTGATAATTAATTAATGACAGTAGCTTAATTGTTACTAAATATATGTTTTATTAGCTTTCTTCGTAAATGTTGTTAAAGTCTATATCAGCATTAGATCTAATGACGATAAATATTTATGTACTCTTTGTTAATATACATATTTATCAACGCTAAAAACTATTTCTTATCATAGTCATCGCATGCATGTCAACTTTAGATCCATAGGAAGGAAGAACAACAACTAAAAAGAGAACTTACTTTTGGTTTGAACTTTGTTCACTTGTCCACCATTGAACTTATTTTGCATCCAGCTAAACAACTACATGAAACCCCAAAACAACAACCAAATGATAAACAAAAACCTCCAAAATAAACACATAACATCACCATAATTAAGAAAGCTTAATTATACCAACCTTCATATTTGAAGAAATTAAACCTCTTTGTAGACAAATACAAATTGTGTAATAAAAAGAGAGTGTATGGAAGATCAATGAAAAGTGAAGTTTTGCTAGTAATACATACAGTAATAAATAAAGATGGACATGAGAATGTTAATTAATTATATAGTAGTATGGTTCAAGTTCCTAAATTTTGCCTACCAGCCAAGTTGATAGTAGAAAAAAATGTCTATGTTCATCAATTTAAAGGTGTAAAAAGTATGTACGCAGTACCAACTAGGCTAATATGTATAATTATATGGACAAAAATGGAACAACGCATTTTAGTACAAAGATAGACACATGGGAGAGTGTGTTTAACCAAAATATATTGAAAAAGATAAGTCTAGAAATACATCAATCCATGACATATATTCAACATTAATCCTAATATTGTGGCATCCTTTTAGGCATAAATTTTAAAAGTAATTTTTTTTTATAAAAAAAATTTATATATATTAATAATCTCAAAGAAACCACTAGCTATAACCAAAGGTTAATATTAATTTAGTAGTTAATTAAATCACATAAATAAAGTCAAAATTTCTAGGACGTATGTCTAGAATTTTCTTTTCTTGATTGTGTTGAGAGGGTCAAACTTTAAGCACGCTTAAGATTGAGTAATTAAGCAATAGACAAGATCTTATCTAGCTAATCAAAATTGTTAATATGTGTCGATGGAATGGAATGTTCCAATATATATAAATATATGGTTGCATTGTACCTCATGGACGTTTTAATTAAGTACTCCATCTACATTTATCTTACGTAAGATTTCGGGTTAAACTTACGCTCACAAGGTGTTTACATCTATTTAATAATAATCATGTTGCACCTGATTTGTAGAACACACATTCACGGAGGTTTAGAGCATTATTGACATAGCGGCATATAGTGTAGAATGACCAATTAAATCATAGTTCTCGTCAAAAAATTGTACTATATAAAAAAATTGTTCAAGATCAAAAATTATTTTTTGTTAACTAGCTAGAATTAGTGAGGTTTTTAAAGTGAATATTACACATATAAAAGTTACTTTTAAGTAAAGTCAAAATTGACTATTGAATATGTTTCACATATATCTACGATAAGTAAATAGTTTTAGGAATGAATTCGTCGAAATCGAATTTGAAAAAACAAAAAATTTATATAAATTATTATATAGTTATTGTCACTTACCCACGTTAAAAATTTTGGGTTCTAGTATCCATTAATCTCATATATGTTTATATAAAAATTTGAAAAAATAGTGAAAAATTAAATAGTGAGAATTATAACTTTTTGTGGGTGTCCAAAGTCGCATTTGATTCCATTATGGGTATTTTCTAAATTAAATTTGCTAATTTTTCCTTAAAAAGATTTTTACAAAAAAATAAATTCTATTATACAAATAATATTTATTGTAGTTTTTTTATTAAAAAAATTTCCTATTGTGTTTAAGTATGTTTTTTTTAATAACAAGTCAAAAGATTGTTTACTTATATTTTGTGATTAATAGCTAAAGAAATATCTATAATTTTAAAATTTTGAATCCGTCTTCGTATGTTATACGTATGATCATATATGTGATACTGTGAAATTACAAGTTTTACAAGCTTTTGTATAACTTGATGAAAATATATTTTAAAACTATAATCAAAAGAAATAAAAATATATGTTTCTTTTCTTTCTTTTTGTTATTTTTTAATTTTATTTTAAACATAAACGTAAATTTACAAACAAAAAGAAGGTAAAAAGTAAATAAAAAAATAAAAAGAACACCAGGTGTCGGAACATCAAAAGGCCATCAAATGATTTTAGACCAACACGTGCACCAAAGAGGTCGGGTTGACTTGGAAGTCAAAATCACCACAATTAATTCATAATTATATTAAGAGTGTGATTAATTAATTTAATTAACGATTAGGACCAATACTAATTAATACTTAATTCTTCCAAGATCTTTCCTCTTTACGTGGTACGAGGCTTAATTAACGCTATAATAAGAATGAATGATTGGATTTCACTGTTAAACTCTCTTTTTATTAATGTAAACAGTTGGTTTTGTCTTTTAAGTATAATACTGTTAGCTGTACGTGTCATATTAAGGAGCGGTTAATACAGCTTTAGTTTTTAATTAAGAAATGCTTATTGACAAATATAAGCATGTGATGTGATCATATGCCCCATATACTCCCCTTCTCACACTAAGTTTTACGCGGTATATATATTAACACGATTCATGAGTTAATTTTTTAAGACTTTCTCAAACTAAGTTTCACGCTATCTATATTTACACTATTCACGAGTTAATTTTTTAAGATTTATTGTGTATCATCCACATGATCGAGTATTTATAGCCATTAATGTCCGACATTTACTTCTTTCTTATGTTCAAATGTCTCTAAACTCATAACTAAGGAGCAAATTTCGTATGTTAGATTGATTATTGAATGGATGTACCTGATTAATTTATAGTCTCTATAAATTATTCCTCCCTCCTCATATAATTACTACATATTTTATGATAATTTTGAGTCGGTAATTGACTCAATTACCAAAGATTTTTAACAAATAGACTTTGAAAAATAATTTAACTAATTGCAGAAACTTATGGAATAGACAAATAAGGGAAAATAAAGATTAATCGTCACTGATCCCGTCATGAACTTGCTTAGAAGATTTGTTTAATTTAAAATCCCAATAACCTTGAGATTAACGTAGGTGAAAAAAGAAGACTGTAGAGAAATTATCTTCACATGCACCAATAAGGTTAAAAAGCATATAAAGTCTATATGGGTGAATTTCTAGATTTCTAGTGATTTGCAAATCTAACCTTATTTCTTGCGATGTGTATATGTGACTTTCCAATTATGGTAAGTTTTTCACACCTAGCTCAAATTAAACAAATCACCACCATCATGTGGAACTCTCTAATCCATAAAAGTGATTTCACTATCTATCTCGAATTTCATTGGTTAATCTAATATAAAAAAATGTTTTTAAAAAGTTTTTATTTCATTTTTGAATTTTATGATCAGTCAAATATCTTCGTATAAATTTGGACGGAGGAAGTAATACCGATAGATAAGCAATTGAGTTATATAGAAGGTAATTGACACTTTTTGAGGTTAATCAAGTTGAATAGAAGTGGAGAAGTTACAAATATGTAGCTTTCGTTCAACTAGTTTCCTAGCTATATTAGTAATTATCTCAACAAACATTTTGAATTAACATGCTTGTTAATTCTTGTTTGGGCCCAATACTTCATAGCCCAATCACGCACATGGCCCAATATTAGCAACTCTTCATAGCCCAAACCCACACAAGACAAGTCGTCTCGTAGGTATAAAGGTGACTTGATGATATAAATTTTTTACATAGACGATGAATATAGCTTCAGTGATAAAATAGAAATTTCTACAAGCTAACTTTGCATATTGTTTGACTTAAAACCGTCATTAAGGCCTTGTTGAAAGAAATTGTAGATAATAAGGGTGATTAGTGATTGCTGATTAGTGTAAGTCACTTAATTAGTTCTCATTCTATTGCTTTCTCCACCTTTTGCCTCAAAGAAATGTTGTATTTAATTGTACTCCTAAGCAAATTGGTGAAGAGATTATCAAGCGTCCAATCATCTCTAAGCAACTCACTTGCTTTTTTATTATAGAAATATAATATTATCAAAGAGTGATTCACACGATTCTGATTTTTTTTTCCGGATATTTGTTTTAGTTTTAGTTATATATATTTAAATTTGCGTATTGCAAGATTTATTTTTTGGAGTACCACTCTTCAATCAATACATCTGATTAAGGGTGAACACAATCTCAATGATCTCATCGCAACTCAAATTGAATAGATGTTCACGTGATCATGACTTATGGGTTACACACTCATCCTTAGCAATTATTGCTATGCAATTAAATCAATTATTGCGATGACTTATAATATATTGTCCACCAGTTCATAAATTATAATAATTTACATTTCAATCTCTAAGTCACGCATATTTCTTAATTTGCTTGTTCTTGGGGACTTGTACAGAGCTTATTTAATTTGATTAGGTAAAAAATGTTCTACTACAGCTACTAGAGTAATAACTCCAATCAGAAGAGGTTTTAAGTTTTTTTGTATCTTATATATGGACTTAAAATTTTTTAATTAATAAACCTGTAGTACTATGACACAAATATTTTTTTAGTGATAATGAGTTATAAATGTTCAATGAAAATTGTTTTTTCAATAATAAATAAATAAATTATTGAATGCAACTTGCTTGAATAAAGGTATATATATAATTCGTATCTTCTATCTTCTTTTTTTAAATACTCTATATTTTATTCCATGATTTTGGATGTTAAGTATCTTCATAATAGAATATCCTAGATGCAATACTGCAGATAAGATAATGATCTTCTATGATTTAATAAAATAATATATTACCTTGTACTAAAGTTAGGTCAGGTAAATTGTATTGTGGTTAAATACTTAATATATATGTTAATAGTTTTATCACCAATAAATGGGAATACACTTGCATAATTGCTCCTTTTTTTTTCCACTTGCATAATTGCTACTAGAAACAAGCATATGCTAATTAGCGGTGAAATCTAGAAACATAAATTTTAAAAAATACTTTATTTTTTTTAAATTATCTGTTATATTCTTTTTTTACATACTTTTTAAGAAAATATTATACATTTATGATACATTACTTCCATCGAAGTGGTAACTTGGGGAAATGGAGCTAAAAAGTAATGGAGAAGAGCCTCTTCCATTATTATTTAGTATACCAGTATGTTGTTTATTGTGTTTCGATTATTACATTACTTTGTTGTTGTTTTTCTTTTTTTGATAGACTTTATATTGTCTCCTTGTTATCTATTATATTTTCTTTACCATCTCGCTCCTATTTGTACCTGGATTTGCTGTATTTGTGCCAAGGAACTTTCGAAAATTAAACAACCTCTCAATATCCAAAAAATAATAATAAGATTTGCATACATTTTACCCTCTCAAAATCCCACTCGTAAGATTAATATGTTGTTATTGTTGTAAATCAAAAATATATTTTTACTTTTGTTTTCGATGACTTGATGGTAAATATACTTACAAAACCAAGTAACAAGAAGCTTGATTTAGGTGACCTATCTACCTCTTTATTTTTCTTTATTTATTGGATGATATGATAGGTACTTCTTTAAAAGCAAGAACATGCATTGACCTGAAAATTTGATAATACATGTTGGGCAATGATTAATTAGTTAATGGAAATTATTGGATAGAATGTGATTTTTTTAAGTGACAAGTCCTTATTTATCAATGTTCCAAAATTTCCTCTACATGTTGCTACTTTATTATGTATCATAATTCAATAGGTTTATGACAAATACGTATCTTTTTTCACAAGAGTTATTATTATCTATAGAATTGACAATACAAGCATAAGCCATGAGAATAACGTGCTAATGTGTTGATATTTAACACACAGCACCATGTGAACTGAGGACCCTCGATGCCTCCACCATGAAAACTACTTCATCACTTTTCATTTTTAATGGTTGATATTTTACGTCTAAGTCCAACTAATTTAAATTCGTTAAGAACATTACCAATCTGAATTAAAGGTTCTTCATTCTCACTGTTCAATAATAATATTGCAATTGTTATTTTATACTCATCAATGCATGAAAGATGAGATTTGTTTTCTATTTATTATTATTATTATTATTATTAAATGGGTGTCCTTTTCAATATCATGATAGTTTCCATCTATTGAAAAAAAAAGGAATCAGTTTCTTTCTTCACTAAGTCCATGTACTATTGGCATATAATCAAATTAAAGGAAAGTATCAAGATATGAAGGTGACCTCTAATCTTTGTTTCTTTAAAGCTAAAACCTAACAACAAATAATAAAATGAGTAAGTGGCCAACTTTGGCTAGCTAGCGTAGACTTCACTCTTTGAATCCAATAATTAAGAGGCCACCTTCAATATTGGACACGAAAAACATATAAGAAACTATTAATCCATTAATAAAACGACTTAAAGCGTAAATCACAACTCCAAAAATTAATTCATTAGGAAAAGTATGATTTAACTCCATATACAAAAACCACACATTTCTTTTTCATTGATTTGATATTAGACTCTTCAACACAATGAAGTTAATTAAATAATAATCACTATTATCGTGAACTTTTATGATTTAGAAGAAAAAACTCTAAGGTGATAACTTGAAGTTTCTATTAATTAAAAAAATGACACTAATCTATCTTAAAGTTCTCTTATTATCATTATCCTCTATTAGTTTTACAAATTTTCAGAATCCCTCATTTTCACGCATCACATTAATATATCTCCCGCATCAAATTAATGTATCTCGCGTTATGTACAAAATGTACATTAGATTAGCGTATCATGTATAAAATGTAATGTATCTTACTTAACGATTAATGTATCTCGCGTATCAAATTAATGTATCAACACTTATATTATTATATTAGTTTGAGAAATTTCTATATTTATAAACTTATAAGAGGCAAATAATAATTTTTTCTTAAAAGCATGTCATTTCTATCCTTTGCTTATTAATAATTTATGAAATTAATTTTTTTAGCATAATATATTTATTTTTAAGGACAAGTTGGAAAATGATGGGCAGGCTATATTTCTACATTTCAATTACTTTCCTACAAAGTCAGCCGCAAAGGGTTCGTTTCCAGCGACCAGTTGGCACAATTGGCGACTGCCTTTATAAAGCTAACTTTATTTCGGCAGAACGTCTTTTTATTTTCTTGATGTTATAGATTTTATATTTTTTCCTTTATAGAAAAAATTAAATATTTATTGTATAATGATTATTGATAAAAATCAATATTAATTTAATGTAAATATAAAATAAGAAGTAAGTATTTTGACACCATTTGACAAAGAGGTTATGGATCGAATACAATAGATTGATTTTTGTAGTTTTCAATTAAAAAAAAATTATATCTTATAACTTTAATAAAAATAATTTTCATTTTCACAAAAGAGATTTGAATAATCGACTTTCTTCTTTGATTTAAATGGTAATTGATAATAGAGTCTAGTCTATTACTTTTGTATACACCAACTTGACATTGAAGCGTTTGCTAATTGCTATGCAATTAAGGTTATAATCCTAAATTAGCATAAACTTGAGTTCAAATTAACTTTGGGAAATTCCATTCATGTAGAAAAGAAAGCAATGTTATGTGTACAAATAGAAAATTGTGGGTGGATTGTGAAGTGTAAATGAACTCCCTAATTAGATCTAATTAAATGGTACACTACAAATTAGGACCTAATTTTCACATGTGGTGCTCCATTATCACTAGTACTAGTAATATTCTTTTCCTTGTGTAATGAGGAGTAATCTATTGGACATAGATGTCGGTGATCCATCATTCACACGTGCTTCTTTGTCATTAGCTATCTCCTATAATTTATTTAAATAAATAAGGGATGGAAAATTTTATTATAATTATAATTTTATAAATGCACTTTGGTTCCTTTATCACTCTTAATTTTCATAGTTATGTTTCTGGGGTTGTTAAATGGGTGAGTTGAATTTTAAATTGTCTGAATAAGTTGATCTAATACTAGGCTAGTTATTGATTCACTATTTGGGCGGAAGCTAATTGAATTTAATTCTTACTAATATGTTACTATAAAAATGGTGACATGATAGCTTAACTGTAAAAGGACAAATATGTTTCCAAAGTAGGATGATAAGGACAAATATATCAAAAAAGTATAATGAATGGTAAATATGATCATTTTCTAAGGGTACAAGGGTAAATATGACCCTTTTCCGTTCTTATAATTTATTTTGAGTACATGCTAGATTCTTTTTCCTTGTATAATAACTTTATAAAAAAAATATCAATTTAACTTTTTTAAAAAAGAATACTCTTTTAAAAATATTATGATGGATTAATTTGGACCGCATATGATCGATTGAGTAATTTTTGAAACAAAGTTTAATTATTTCTATTTTCATATGCACCTTTTTAGAATAACGTGACTTTTTTTCAATCGGTTCGTCTCTCTGAACCAACGCGACTTTTTTTCAATCGGTTCGTCTCTCTGAACCAACGCATTACTTCAATGACTATATATACTCTGATGAATTCTAAACATATTCCTTACAAATTTTCTTATCTTCTACTCTTCTTCTTTTTAAACTTTAAAAAAAAAAAATTTCAAGTGAATTATTGTAATTAAAAAAAAATTATTTTTTTATCAGAGTTTGTGATACAACTAAACTGGTGGGTAAATTCTTCTATTTTGACAAGATATATTTTATTATTTTGAATACATTGAGCGAATAATTTTCTCAAAAAAACACTCTAAGTTTTTTTTAATCAAAGTCCATTTTGGTTTGGTTACAATTTTATTGTTCTATTGAATGAAGACGGATTGCATAACAATTTTATCATCATTTCTCTTGGTTGACAGACTAATTTTGATGGTAGCAGTAAATTTACAACAACCAAAAGAAAATGTTAGTGGAGGAATCAATATGCAATAATTGAATAAAAAATTGTACTTAAATAGGTAATATTAGATTCTTTTAACTAAAAAAAATATACGGGACTAGAATCTCAACTTTTTTTCCCCAATAATATATGGAAAAATATTGAAAGAAGAGCTGGCAATGTACTATAATACAGCCGGCAATTTTTAATTTGACAGCAATAGATGACGTGGATTCCCTAAACCCCAATCAATCATTGAGCTTTTCTCTTTTTGGCTCAAACCCCACCCACCCTACCTCCTCTCGGGGCGGACCTAAAGGTTGTCAAGGGTTCTTTCGAAAAAAAATTATAGTGTATATTTAAAATATTTTAAAGAGCTTTTATGTTTATAGATTGATTTTGGACTTCCTAAACGTAAGATTAAAAATTGGATGAGGGGTTCAGCACTTACTTGAGAGTTCAAGTCCAAATTTTTTAAGGTATTTGTTCGTTTTTTTCGAACCCCTCAACGAAAATTCTGGCCCCACCATTGTACTCCTGCCTCGTCACTACTTCCATATATGCGTCAAAATTTCTCCCAAAACCTCAAAAACAAACTTTTTTTTTTGTGGAGCACACAAATTAAATAGAACTATCATTTTTGTCTTTTTCTATCTAGTTTGATATCAATCTATGTATTAAATTCATTGATAAACTCTGTTTTTCTTGTTTCTATTGAGATTTGAGATAGAGGAAGTGTTGAAATTTTCGTAATTTTTTTCTTTATGGATACGTGTATTGTTCATGAGGTAAAAAGCGAGGAAGAAAGCGAGTGGGAGAAGGATTCGTTATAAGTTGAGTAAACATCAAATCTGATAAGAAGAAGAAAAAGCAATAATTATAATTTTTGCGAACTTCGCTGCATAAATTTATATCTTCGTTTCCGTATATGCTTGGTAAGTGTATTGATTTTGGATGTTAGGTTATTTATGAACTGTTTTGAGTTCGGATTTTGTATGTTTATGTTGAATCAATTTTTTGATTTCACGTTGAAATTCGTTTTCAGATTGACGAGTAACGATGTCGATAATCAGTGAATCAGTTATGATGAAAGCGGCTGAAGCACAAACAGTTAAAGCAAAACTTACAGCGCCGATGGAGGTTGATTTCGCCAAATGCGAGTGCTGTGGATTGACGGAGGAATGTACTCTGTCGTATATAGAAACAATCCGGCAGCGGTACCAAGGGAATTGGATTTGTGGATTGTGTGCGGAGGCTATCAAGGACGAGGTCATTCGATGTGAGAGGTTGATTACTGCGGAGGAGGCATTGAATCGTCATCTCAATTTCTGTAAGAATTTCAGTTCGTCTCGTCCGCCATTGAATCCGACTGTTCATTTAATCGATGCGATGAGGCAGATTTTGAGGCGGAGTTTTGAATCTCCGAAATTGATTAGGTCGATGTCTAGTAGTCCGGTGGAGAGTAGCGGAGAGATGAAGATGAAGCACACGGTGATTGTTCGATCGGAAAGTTGTATTCCTGCAATTTCTTTAGTGGATTCGAGTTCGTTTCATGCTATGGGATTGGATGGAGGTTGTGAATGAAACAGAACAGAGCAAATTGGGAGTTTTTGTTTTATGGAATGGAATAGTACTTGCTCTAAAAGGATTTAAACTGTTGGTCATGCTTTTTCAATTGTTATACTTACTACTTTTTCCAACAGGTTTTTGCAGTTTTGATTAGTTTTCCTTTTGTATCATGTAAATATTTATTTATGCGAAACCATCTTTTCGCTAAGCTATAATCTTGCCTCTTGAAATTTGTGTGGTTCTAATGTATAAAGGAGTTGTGCCGATGCAACAATGAGGAGGCGTGACTCGTGAGAGATGGACATGACAACACGTTCTTGATAAGACGGTTTGATACATGACCCTTGATAGAAAGGTTTAAAGGTCGAGGATTATGGTAGAAGGTTAGCAGGTAGGCTTGTGTTGTAGCACCTTTTTGTAGGAGAGAACGGAGCTTGTCCTCTCTTCTTCTTTTCTCTTTATTAATGTTTAGTACTTGCATAGTATCTTGTAGTTCGTGTTCTATTGTTAGTTATTGCTCTGGGTTAAGATTTGCATATATTCTGTTCTCTCTCCTAACACGAGATATATTGTTGTAATATTCTTGGTTCTATTACAACATGTTTGTGCTGTTCATTGCTCTAATGAAAGAGAATCTCAATCTTTCATTTCTAAACTTCAAATCATTCAAATACCGATATGTTGTAAAAGTGGAGCATTCCATGCCTACATTCTCTGGGACCAAAGAGGACCATTTTTCCTGCTACTTATCGCTACATAGTTAGTCAAATGAGAATATAGTACACATCTTGATAACCTACATTTCACCTAAAACCGGCTTTAGGCCCATCCTTTTTTTCTTCTGTCCTGATGGTCACCAAACTTCAATTGTAATTCAACCAACTCAATCATGTTATCGTCGTGTTCCAATTAAGTACAGGAAAACGTTGGAACAAAGAATCGTCATTCCTAATGATTATGTAACAGATGATCTTTGTTCTGGTCCTGGTTTCTTTACTTACTACAAACACTACGACTTAATCACTAATTCGTTAGAGCATTGAAATATATAGTACACTTATTTTGCATCTATCAGAAAAAAGATTTTTAAGAAAACCCCAATTTCGTTTTGCCTTATTTGCATCTATACTTATCTACAAAAGAGAAAAGTACGTATGGTAGTGAAGTATGTCCTGTTTGGAGCAATAAAATAGTACTTATCAATTCATTACTCTCAAAGAGTACTTATCAATTCTTTGAAATCACTTGAATTAGTACTTCACATTAGCTCAATCTCATCGTATTGTTGCTTGGTAAGATTGACCATGATCGATGAGCTCCTGATCGAAAAGCACAAATATTCCCTCAAAACCAGTAATTTAGACACTGAAATATTGAAATCTGAGTTCTTTCTCCCCTCAAAACTGTTCTCTGCATTTGTTATTATTACAAAAACTTTATATAGTTGAGTCCTGTTATTTGCTCTGCATTTTGAGTTCGTTGAAGTTCTGTAAATTGAACGTGGGCGGCACTGGCTCATTAAAGATGTTTAAACTTATATTCATGACATCTTAAATCACTAGGCTATAACAACCTATTATGTCAAGAGTGTTCAAAATATGTTATTTAATAACTTTATGTACCATTTTACTTGTATATGCAGTATTTTTTTCTACCGAACGGTGTCCGATTGAATACCTGGCGTACATTTGACTACGCCACTGCTGGGATGGCAATGGGGCATGGTATTAGTGGTTTCTAAAGATTATTTATATTTAAACTCAATTTTAACTTTTTAGAATATTATTCAGGAAAATCCTATTATTCATTAAGAGAATTTCTTTAAAGTTACTCAAATATACAAGATAGTAAATGAAAATAATTCATTAAAAACTATTTATCTTTTCTTACATGCTTTCCAATTGATCTTTAAAAAAAATTAAGTTATTATCTATTAAATTAATACAAAATTAAATCCAAAAATAAATTTTATTTTTAGTATCAAATTTAATTAAGAAAAGACAAATAATCAAAAATATATGCGAGGCGGATTCATGAGGATGGGTTTACACAAGACGGAGCGAGAGAGGTTTAAATTTTTGCAGGTTAAAGCTCAATCCGACCAATCTCGTTGCCATCTCTAAGAAAGATGTAACTCATCGAAATCACTTGAATTAGTTGAAAATTTTCTATGTCCAGTTGAAAATTTGTGTATATGAGAACATATTGTATATAGTTCAATCAATTTCAACATATATACACACATACACAATTGAAAAAACACCATTCTTATGAATATTTATTGTCAAAATCTTTTGAGAAAATTGAATAAACTATTTATTCCATCTATATTTTTATCATCAACCCCTAATAAACTCCACTTGCAGTCAAGGGGGTTGAGTAACTGCCCCACCTAGGGATAGTAATTAGATGGGTCGGAATAAATTTGGATGGGTTAAAATGAATCAAGACTTAATTCACTCAAATTTATTGGATTGGAAAGGATTAGGTAACGGATCAAAATTCTATCCGTTCAATTTTTACTATTTTTAATAGCTTTATTTATCATTTTATAAGTTTTTACTAACTATAAAATTTATATTTTTTTTTAATTATAACTATACAATAAATAAAATTAAAAATAAGTAATTCTTTATGACAGCAGTTTTCAAAATTCAATTTGGGTGCATATCAATTCAATTTTTAATGAGTTAAAATGGATTGAGTTGAGATGAATTAAGCTAACAAACGAGTGAGTCTTTAACCAACCCAAACCTAAATGAGTTGGATTGGATTGAGCGAATTAGACTTGATTTTGCCGCTTATAACCGCGCACCCACCTATTTGTCATCCCTATATGTAAGATTATTTATCCTTCTTTTTACGATAGTACCCCCATTACACAAAAAAAATTATGAATTATATGAAATTTTTCTGGAGATTAAAATCGAAATCCGCAAAATAATTATTTTCCTACAAATTTTCGTATTAATTCCCAAATTTTTTTTTATATAATTCACAATTTTCTTGCCACGGGTCCTACTTATCATTCCTTTAATTATTGCAAAAGAAAAGCATGAACGAAATGGTGGTTAGGATAAAGTTTTAATAACTGTAAATTTTTTGACATCTAAGTTTGAAATACGAATATTTATCACGTGAAAGTAAATGATGGGTAGGTGAAATCAAATATGACTTTGCATGTGGATGAAATTAGGAATATATTCATTATAAATTTCAATCACCATAAAATGACAAACATTATGGTGTTAATTGGAAAGTTACTTGTTTGTCATAAAAACTTACGAAATAGAATAATAATTTTACTATATCATCTTTTAAATATAATAAATATAGTATTTTAAAAAATATAATAAAAGTAAAATTATAAATTCATTGATTTTATAAAGTAAAGTATTATTGGATATCTCAAAATAGCATAATGGATAATTATTAATGAATAGAGGGAATATTCATCTTATTAAAGTGTTCCTTCGAAGACATCTGAATAAAGATTAAACTAGGAAACTACGGAGAAGATTACACTATAAAGACAAAAAAATAGAGAAGATTTTCTAATTTTCCTTAGAGATAACATGGGACACATTTAGAACAACGAATTCGAATTTAAAATTTATGAATCAAATATTTTAGTCATTTTCTGCTTATCACACTCAACAATCAACACTAAACATTGGTGCATGGACAAAGTGATGGATTGCGTGTACTATTTGTAAATAGAGAAGCTTCTTGCAACAAACAAATGACTTGTAGATAAAAGAGTTATATATTTTTTTTTAACTAATTTATATGATATAATTTGAATTAAAGCGACCAATAGAAATTTATTATTCTTTATATATATTTAAATATTTTAATTATTAATTTTGTGATTTATTGTGAATCTTTTATTTTATATAGTTCTAACCTTAAAAGATTGTGAGTGCATTCAATATAAAGAAAAATCAACGTGGAACATAATTAGTAGAGTTTGTTTTTGCTATTTTTATCGAGGAGTTTATTTTGTTTCACTTATTTTCATTATTTCCTATTATTTTTAAAAATCTCCATAATCTCTTATTTCATTAATGTATTCCATTTGCATATTAATGTATCTCTAGTTAGTATTTAATGTATTCGAGCTAATTTTAAAGTATCTGAGCTACATATTAATGTGTTTGAGTCAGTATTTAATGTATTTGAACTACATATTATGTATCTGAACTAGTTGTTAATGTATCTGAACTATACAGTAATGTATTCGAGCTTTGATTATTGTATCTGACTTTTTGACTTTGTAAGAAATTAATGTAATTAGAAACTTATTAGGTACATATTGTAATTTCATATTAAACCTATGAGATTTATGTATACACTTGAAAAAACATCTTTCAAAGTAATTTTCAACGAAAGAATATACTTCAAAAATATAAAAGGTTTAACTTTGGCCAAAATACATACACGTATTTCTAAACTTGTTGGGTTTTTCTCCTCAGATACCTCAACTACGCTATTTTCCTATTGAATCATTGAACCACCCATAATATGTTACTTTTGAAACACCGTCGGGTGATGTGGAATCAGATTTTGTGAGGGGTATTAATAGAGGATACATGTATTGTTTCAGAACTCATTAATCCAAGTGATAATGAAAATGTTCGAGAATAATTGTGTTTTACTTTGAGTCATTTGAACACATTAGCAAACAAATTAGACTAATACACAGTTTGTATTTATTCCTTCAATCAAAATCATTACAATACGAACACAATTGAAGGCATTTACAATACAAAAGCCGATCAAAATCAATCAACCGTGTTTGAAAAAAAACAAATTAGTGGTGGTTCAGTGATTCAATAGAAAAATGGCGTAGTTGAGGTATCTGGAGGGAAAAATCCAACAAGTTTAGAGATTTGTTTATGAGTTCGGCCTTTAACTATTGAAATTCGAACTATGTCATATAAATTAGGACCGAGAAATTATGAATAAGCACCTAGACCATATTTTGTTCTTAGGGGCATTTGTTAATCCATTATAAAAAGAGCAACTTACAAAAATAACTATATTATAGGGTTAATGAAATCAATAGCTATAACTATGTTATTTACAATAAATGACTATAATTTACATCAATTTTTAGCTGTATTTTTGCATAGTTTTTTATTTTTTACATTTATACATTAATACATCTTTAAGTATAAAAAACTAAAAAAGGATTTGACTTTAAATATAACCCCCTATCCTTCCATTACGCCCATACAATGAGCAACTTCCCATAATTAACTTTATAATTAAAAAATTAATTATTTAAAGACATATCATATCATATTTTTTAGCAGTTTAACAAAAATTGTGATACATCATACTCAATTTTCTTGTTGTCTACATATTTCTTATTTTGTCGTCGTAAAGGTAT
>NC_028642.1:49832591-49992401 GCF_001406875.1 Solanum pennellii | reverse complement strand
TTGTTAATTCAAGTTATTGTTGTAAGCAACTTGTTGAATTTGTGAATGAAGGTTAAGTATTTCGATTTTGAATAGGTAAACTACATGACAATAGATACACTAGTTGTTAAGCAAAAAATGAATACACCGATATAAAATACAATGAATACATTGTTGTTAAACACAAAAATGAACACATTTGATACAACTATACTTATATAATCGTTTCAACTTTTTATCTTGGATATATTACTTATCTATCTAGATATAATTGTCTTCGTAAATCTACATTTTAACTTGTGCTTGTATAATACTACAAGTATCTATGTATATAAATATAGATACATTTCAACACTTTTGTTAAGCAAAAATATGGACACTTCATACAAACGAGCGAAAAAGATACAATTTGTGGGTATCAAACTGTATAAGTATGGATACATTAGACAAACAAGCAAAAAAATACAATTTGTGGGTATCAAATAAGTACGAGATTAATATGTAATTAATAACTACCTGATGGATACAAAATCACAAAAATCGCTCCTGCAATAATGTAAAGTATATTGAATTTGAATGAATTTGGAGAGGGGGGGAGGTGGCAGAAAATATTGATGTATGAATATTGATGAAAGCAAAAAACTTGATAATGGTAAACAGGAAAAAAGATCACAGATGTATCTGCCATAATTATTTAGGCATTCAATTATAATTACTTTCTTATTCAATATTTATTTTTTATATTAAATATATAAAAAATATTTATTTACGTAAAATTGACTTTGCTATTTATAGTCTAATTATATCCGTATAATATAAAAAAAATAAAACATAACTTTTTTTTTTTTAAATATATATGGATATTTGCCATCTGAAGTTTTTCCTTATAAAAATATCTAGGTGGGTACGCTAAATTAATGGAATGTAAATCAATCAGTACCTTCAACGTGGCCCAATAAGGCCCATCCAATTGGGTACTTGCGCTTCCTTTATATCTCATATACCGGCGACATTTCGCCGATAACTTTTTTCCTCCGGTAAACGGTCAACGATGGCGGAAATCTCCGTTCTTTCTATTTTATTCATTCTCTCTTTCTGCCTTGCTCCGGTGACCATTTCCGTCCAATTTGATGGCCATGAAACTTTCATCATTCACATAGCCAAATCTCACAAGCCTCATGTTTTTTCCACCCATCACCATTGGTATTCCTCCATCGTCCGATCTGTTTCTCCGTCCTCTCACCACCGTTCTGAAATCCTCTATACCTATGAACGAGCCGCCGTGGGTTTCTCCGCCCGTCTTACCGCTGGGCAGGCTGATCAGCTCCGCCGTGTTCCTGGGGTAATCTCTGTCATTCCTGACCAAGTACGGTATCCCCACACCACCCATACACCTACCTTCTTGAAACTTGCCGACTCATTCGGCCTCTGGCCTGACTCTGACTACGCCGATGATGTTATTGTTGGTGTTCTGGATACAGGTATTTGGCCGGAAAGACCGAGTTTTTCCGATGCGGGGTTATCTCCTGTTCCTGCAGGTTGGAAAGGGAAGTGTGTGACTGGACCGGGTTTTCCGAGAAGTTCATGTAATCGGAAAATTATTGGTGCTCGGATGTTTTACAAAGGGTATGAAGCTTCACAGGGTCCAATGGACGAATCAAAAGAAGCGAAATCACCGAGAGATACTGAAGGTCATGGAACACATACTGCTTCAACTGCAGCTGGTTCTTTGGTAGCAAATGCTAGTTTTTACCAATATGCTAAAGGTGAAGCTAGAGGAATGGCGATTAAAGCTAGAATAGCTGCTTACAAGATTTGTTGGAAAACCGGTTGTTTCGATTCCGATATACTGGCTGCCATGGATCAAGCTGTTGATGATGGTGTTCATGTGATTTCACTTTCCGTCGGAGCTAACGGATATGCTCCACATTACCTCCATGACTCCATTGCAATCGGAGCTTTTGGTGCCTCCGAACATGGGGTCCTCGTCTCATGCTCAGCTGGAAATTCCGGTCCTGGCCCCTACACAGCAGTGAACATTGCCCCGTGGATCCTCACCGTTGGTGCTTCAACCATAGACCGAGAGTTTCCAGCTGATGTTATTCTAGGAGATGATAGAGTATTTGGTGGCGTTTCCTTATACGCCGGCAATCCGTTAAACGATTCCAAATTACCCGTGGTTTATTCCGGTGATTGTGGTAGCAAATACTGTTATCCAGGAAAGCTGGACCATAAAAAAGTCGCCGGTAAAATTGTCCTCTGCGATAGGGGAGGCAACGCTAGAGTTGAAAAAGGAAGTGCAGTGAAGCTAGCTGGTGGGGTAGGAATGATACTCGCTAACTTAGCTGATTCCGGTGAAGAACTCGTTGCAGATTCACATCTTCTCCCGGCGACAATGGTAGGTCAAAAAGCCGGAGACGAAATAAGAGAATACGTCACCTCTGATCCATCACCAACAGCTACAATCGTATTCAAAGGAACCGTGATCGGAAATTCACCAGCGGCGCCGCGTGTGGCGGCGTTCTCAAGCCGTGGACCGAATCATTTAACGCCGGAGATTCTTAAACCGGATGTTATTGCACCCGGAGTTAACATCTTAGCCGGTTGGACCGGAGCTAACGGTCCAACCGATTTAGCAATTGACCCGAGAAGAGTGGAATTTAATATTATTTCAGGGACTTCCATGTCGTGTCCTCACGTTAGTGGATTAGCTGCTTTACTTAGAAGGGCCCACTCAAAGTGGACCCCAGCAGCCATCAAATCAGCACTCATGACAACAGCTTATAATTTGGACAATTCAGGTAAGATATTTACTGATCTTGCCACTGGTGAAGAATCCACACCTTTTGTTCATGGATCCGGGCATGTGGATCCGAACCGAGCATTGAATCCGGGTTTGGTTTACGATATTGAAACCAGTGACTACGTGAACTTCCTATGCACTATTGGCTATGACGGCGACGACATCGCGGTGTTCGTGAGAGATTCTTCTCGGGTTAATTGTAGTGAACGGAGTTTGGCTACTCCGGGAGACCTGAATTACCCGTCATTTGCAGTTGATTTTACCAGTGATAGTAACGGTGTGGTGAAATACAAGCGTGTGGTGAAGAATGTAGGGGGGAATGCGAATGCTGTTTATGAAGTGAAGGTGAATGCACCTTTAGGTGTGGAAGTGAGTGTGTCACCGGCGAAGCTTGTTTTCAGTGAGGAAAATAATAGTTTGTCCTATGAGATTAGCTTTACGAGTAAAAGAAGTGAAGATATTATGGTGAAGGGGATTCCATCTGCGTTTGGATCGATTGAATGGAGTGATGGGATTCACAATGTGAGAAGTCCAATCGCAGTGCGTTGGCGATACCAATCTGCTGTGTCCATGTGAGTAGTTGGATCATTGTGACTGAGGAACTATGCTTTATTGAAGACAAATAAATTGGACTGATGGCAAACTGGAAGAGGAAAGTACCATTGAAGTTTCATTTGGTTTCACTTTTTTTTTCTTTTCTTGCTTTGGATGTTTTTCAGATTGATGTATATATGAATGAAGCATGTCAAATTGTTCCAGAGTTCCAAGCCTAGTTCTTGACTTCATTAAGTACATTAACAATTATGTAGTCTTAAAACCAGTGATTAAACAGTCTCTATATATAACTTGACAAATTATGTAGTCTTAAAATAGCAATGGCACTTCAACAGTTCTAATTGGCCTCTTTGTTTATATGAAAGGATTGAATGACATAATCGAATGGAATCCAAATTTGGTTAACCATAAAGATGACTTCAACCTTCTCTCAACAGGCCAGGATCAATAGCCGTTCAACCTGAGGAAGTTTTTGGCACTCATCCTTTGCCTGGGGAATAAGTTTTAGCAGTTAAACAACAAATCAAACTTGGCACCATATATACAAGGATAACTTTATACTAGTATTAGAATTTGTCACCAACATAGGGTTAACAAACAACATAATCAACAGCAAGACGGTTTGGCATTTGAAGTAAAACAATAACATAGAAGTTCAAAATAACATCATATGTGCAATTTAAATGCCACCTCTCCGATAAATCACATCCCAATAGAAAGCAGTCTCAGATTTATATTGCCATAATACAAAACAAAAAAACACTAAAATAAGAGTTTCAAGGTTCCAGTGCAGCATGATCTTTTCGGCTGCACTGAATGTATTGAATCCTCTAGTGACCATACTTCTGAAACTCCCACTCACTGTTATCTGCACAGCAAAGAATAATTCCAAAATTACAAAATACTCAAAGCCCCTCTAGAAACTAAAACACAGTTGATGAATGATAAGTACCTAGTGGGCACACTTGACGGGTCTTGAGCCATCGACTGATGCAGTGAAAGTGGAAGGCATGATTACATACACCTGAGGAAATCTCAATCAATATACACTTCTGAAGCATAGCAATATAATTAAGAAAAAATATGCAGACCAGTATAAGTAACAGAAAGTAGGTAATTAAATAACTCCAAAATGCACATAGAGACAAGGGTACATAAATGAGAGAGAAACAGATGAAAACAAGCAGTAAACTAGATTTATTTCCTTACTTATTAAGATAATATAAGAGATTGACATGCTAGTATTACTACACAAGAGGGCTCACATACCAACCTATCCAGAGCAAAGTTTATCAAATCAATAAACATAGTTTGACGAGCACATGTAATAATAAACATGCAACTGAAACCAGGCGAAAGATCTCTTGCACAAAAAAATTATTTTCATGGAACAAAATCCTCAACCTGGATTTCAGTTGCAGACTTAAATGCTAAAACTCGCGTGTGTTGTGTAATGTTTTACAAGGCCTGACATGAAATGGGCTGCAACCATTGACATTTTTACGTCAAAGATCTACATAGCCCTAGACCGCTTCATAGTTCTTAATGTGTCACAAGCTGTTTGATGTATCATAAGAACTGATGGTTTCATCACCTAAAGCTTCTTATATAGAATTAGAATTAAATGCCTACTAGTTGATAGGACTATTAGATGGTTTATCCATAACATTCTCAAAAAAGAAACAAATATCAAGTGATCCTACTACAGCCTATTAGAAGTAATAAAGCAATTTGTGAGAACAAGTCATAGATAATGCAGATGCATATAAAGCTGACAAGACTACCACCCATATTTATCCCGCACATTAGGCAGACATGATGTTCCGCTGCTGGCAAGTGAACTAGCAAAAAACTAATGACTTGTTCTTCATTATATTTTTACATGCATTATTTAAGAAAAGTGCAAGTCTAGGTAAGCAAATTATGAATGCATGCTCTGAATATGCAAAATAACCCAACTGTGCTTATTTCATCCCAAAAGTACATCTAGTGCTAGTTCCATCCATTCTGTTTTATGATCCATGCAACTCTATGCATCTAAATTTAGGTAGTCTTTTTTCTGCACATGACCCCCTCCAATCTCCATAGTAAGTTCAAGGTAAAAATGTTAATGTGGGAACAAAGGTAACTGACTTATAAACCCCAAAGGAAAAAATGTAGAAAAGAGAAGAGCCAGACGCTAAAGGAAAAGAAGCATGGTACAGCAAAAGCTAATGGGAAGCCACCTGAATTAGGACAAAACCCACCCTCAATTCCTAGCACAGTCAAAGCAGCCCTCAATACACAATTCTTTTTCTCCTCCGTCATTGGCCAAAAAAACTATACACCAACATACACCTCCCAAAGCAAAAAAAAACAAAAAAAAAGCTTTCCACTCTTCTGGATACCTTTATTAATTATTTTAGCATGATTAAATTTAGAGGTTTGATTTAGTACATTGGTGCTTTCATTCATGCCGTAAAAGAAAGAAGAAGGAATAGAGAAGAGGAAGAAAATTCTGTGAATGGTGTGAGGTGCAAAATTCTCATGGAGTGAAAGCAACGAGTGAGGGAAGAGGTGCAGTCCTATGGTGGAAAGTCTAGAAGTAATATATAGGAGTATGCACAGACGTTTCCTCCCTAGCTTTCTTAAACTCTTATAATGACCAGACAGTTCTTCAACCTACATCTACCTCTCCAAAAGCCAAACTGAAGCACCTTCTAGCTAGTACATCCTCCCACCTCCTCTTCACATGCTCGACCATCTCAAAATGACTTCTCTCATCAAACAAATATGTCATATTGTAGGACAAAAAGTCACACACTCACACTAAATGACTTTGATCACAGATTGGAATTTGGAAGACAACCAAAGGCTCTGGGGACCTATGGATACATTACTCTATTACGATAAAAGTTATGATTGAAAAAATATGCTTATTAAAATGACCAGCAGATTTCATTACACGACATACAATATATGTGTCTTGACACAAGCACAAACCAAACATCAAGACAGAAATTCATAAAAATACTACAAGCATCTTTTACCATGACATACGTTCATCCCTTGCCCGTGATTACCAATATGGAATAAAAATATATTGTTTACAAGGCACAAGGTGATGTATACACAAAAAAGTACTGGTATGGAATCAGAACATCAAAACTCAGCATATATAAACTCACAAATAATCAATTCAATGAACACAAAGTGTAAAACAACATAACAGCTTCTAACTGAGATGATTTCGGCTCGTTAACACCAAGTATCAAGTTTCCAAATAATAGAGATACATAAACACTTCTGAAAATAGCTTACCCCAGGCAACAGTGCACTCCTCGCTAGTAGCACTAGCTTGATTAGCTTGACATTCAATGCCTGAGAGAAAATTTCACACAAACGAAACAAATAAATACATGATTAAGGTCAAATTTGTTTCAGCTAAACCATAATTTTCAAAGATACTCACAGAGATCCATGATATGGTTCCTGCAAATAGCACAGTTGTCTACAACAATATCTGCATCAACAATTTCACAAATCACGTTAGCTAAACACTAATTTTACAGCATCAATCGATAAGAAACAACAAAAAAATTCCTCCTACAAAAATCGTACCCCAAGCCCATAAAGAGACAGCGTTCCACTTTTTGATCTCAAAACGCTTGGGTTTCTTCGAAGAAGAAGAACAGCATGGAGGTGCGGTAACGTTGGATCCTTCATCGGCGGCAGCCATCTCGACGTCTGTAGACATAGCTGAGAAATCAATCAACAGAATACGAATCCAAAATTCTAGGGTTACCGATCGAACTTCTAATAAGAGGAAAGAAAAGTCGGTGAATGGAGTTATTGTGTCAACATGTTTGCGGGTAAATTTGTGTTAAAACCATGACCAAAAGGGTAAACTACTACTTTCAAGAAATTATTACGCCTCAATTTAATATTTTTTGATAATTATAATTCTTCCCACTTTTTTTTTTTTTAGGAAATTGTCCAAATTTGTTCAGAAATATTTTTGCTTTTCTAATTTTTATTGAAATCTGATTAATTTCAGCTTATTTTCACTCTCGGATTCCTACATGCTCAAACAAATTATTACTAGTAAAACAATTTTTTCTGTGTGTTTTACTGCATAACCATAGCATAGTAAACAAATTTAGAAAAAATTATAATTATGATTTTTTTTAGTTGTAACACATCTCTATATATAAATTATGAGTCAAATTTTAATTATTATGAGTCAAATTTAAATTAAAAAATAATAAAATTCTATTTTTAAAATAATTTAGGATTTGAAATTAATTCTTTTAGTTAAATTATTGTTTAATATCAGAAACAAACACAAACTTTAAATCAAAGTTCTAGCTTGAATGGCCTAACGGGCCAAAAGAAGATGGCTAATTAGTCCTAGGAATTATTTTGTAACTATCGAATGAAGTGGTAATTTTAACTAAGAATACGGACAAAATAAAAAAGTTCGACTTAAGAACAATACCCCTAAAAAAATTAAAAAATTAGCCTTTCGCAAAAAGTATTTCAAAACTTTAGTATTTATGCTGAAAATTAACTCAAGAAATACTTTTTAACTCAAGAAATACCTCTTCTTAATGCGTGAGTAGATATCTAGAAGTAAGTCAAATACTCAAATTTACAGTCAAACTTTTCCAATACTTGGGTAGATACGTGTCGAATAGAAAACTGAATGATTTTTTGTGTTATGAGAAGGGTTTATTTATAGGGATCTTTATCCGGTCCAAAGTTGAAACTAAAACCACTTTCTCCTTTTTACTTTCGAAATAGGATTTCAAATTCTGGTTAAATATGGATTGTAGAAATCACATAATTAATTACTAGGCTTCCTATTATTTTAAAAATTAATTTGAACTATTTTTATCATAATAAATTATAAATTATTATACTAAGATTCGTAATTGCAGTCCTCCATTATATTTTAAAATTCTCCATTAAACACCTACATAATTCTTCATATTAAGACAAATACTAATTAATAAATTAAATAACTCATGAATAAATTAAATTACTGATGAATTTAATTCAACGACTAATTTTTTTTTAAATAATATTCATAAATTGACCGGTCGAGTTTGCTCATGAAAACTTTTAAGTTTTTCATAAAAAAAAATTGTATCACCAATCTCTATATTGGGACATGAATTCAATTAACTAACTTATTATTTCATCAATATATATAATTATAGTCCAATTTATCGATATATTGGTCCATCTCAAAATCTCATTTTTTAATAAATTAAAATGATAATTAATCTTATATATTAGCTTAAATTCTATACACCAAATTACCTACTGTATAAGTTTTAGGCACATGTATAACAAAATGACTTATTTAATTTAACTCTTTATTGAATTAAATAGATAAATTATTCAATAAAAAATACTATAATAAAACACATGATTAATAACACATTCTGACACTAATTAATTTCGATTAACATTTCTACGTCTTATTTGAAGATTTTGAACACCCAAATTATGAATCATATGTGTGAGAGACTGAAATTATTGATTTATTTCTGATCATGTGGAGACTTGTTTGTTTATTTTTTTATTTCTTAGCTAAGTACACAAAAAATATCTTTATTGAGGATACTGTCTTCTTATGTGGAAGTATAAAATGGTTAGACATTTAATACTTATATTTTTTTAAGTTACATGTATTATTATGATCATTAATATAAAAATGATTACATTATCAATATAATTAAAATTGATTATATAATATTGTTATTGGTTTTTGTTGCTAGGTTACCAATAGGATCAGAGTACGATTATCAAAGATAGAAGTATGATTTATTGTTTATGAATTTTTATAATAATAACTAGGTCTATATATTTGTACATATTGTATATTATTTTTCATTAGTTCTTTTTTTATTTGTTCACTATGTTAAAAATATATTTAAAAGAAAAAAAATATTGTATAGTATTGTTAGTTACTATTTTCGTTCACTTTTATTCGTCCACTATTCTAAAATATATTTTTGCTTTTATTTGTCATTTTTAGTGTATCAAAAGAAAATATATATAGTATAGTATTGTTAATCACTCTCTCCATTTATTTTGTACTTGTCCATTATTCTAAAAGTATATTTTAACTTTTATTTTAGTGTATCAAAAGAAAATCATACATGTATATACTTTTGTGTTTTGCCCACATGCCTCAATATTAATTACTTATTCTCCAAACTAAATCATTTCTCATAATCTAAAATCATATCCCAGTTTAGCTTGTTACGTAATGATACAATACATAAGTGCGTTATTAAACTTGACTTTCAGTTAACAATTATGTTCTTCAACTTTGAACGTACACAAACAACATAAACTTATATACAATTGAATAAGTAGACACATTCAACCTACGTGGCATTCTACTTTATTTCTTACATGGTGTCTTATGTGTATTATGCCACATAAGATGTGTATGTCCACTTATTCAATTTTATACAAATTTAAATGTCAACTTTATGCAAATTTAAAATCATAGCGCATAAATATCAATTGAAACTAAATTAAATATCATAATTTATGAATTGTGCCTTAAATAATCATCAAAGTGTTAGCTGTCCATGAAATTTCTACATTTTTTTATTTAGCATATTCTTTTATTATATTATATTTATTCAAATTATAGCACATTAATTTTGACTAACATTCTAAAAAATGTATATCTTTTTTAATTATTTTAATAAAAAAGAAATACTATCAATTGATGAAATCTATTTTAAATTATTAAATTATAATCAAAATTCACGTCCCAAGAACGATGGTACTACAAATTTGTCCTTAGTATCTGTTAGAAGATCAATATATACACAATTATAATCCTTATTTTAATTTATATTAGGTGTAATAAAATAAAACTAATGAAAATGCAGAAGATGTGAACCTTAATTTAAGCGGAAAGCACATGCTCATTATTTGCACCTCATCGATCCTCAAATTAACTCTCTTCTCTCCGATTCATTCCTCAAATCTCAAAATTCATGGCTTCAAATCCTGCTAATATCGTCGAAAAAGCGCATCCAACCACCGTATCCCGAAGGGAACCACAAGCTCGCCGGAAATTTTCGTTGCGGAAGAAGAAGTTGCCGACGGTCCGGCTAGGAGGCGGGAAGAATATCAACAATCGCCGGCGATTCTCCGTCGCGAAGCTTTTCCGGCGAGTGAAATTGCGGTGGCTGAAGGTGCAGTACACGTGTTTGCTGAAAAAAATGAGAGAATATTATCAATCTGCGGTGAAGGATATAATGGAAAATGGCGGAGCATTGGATTCGTTTCAGCAGCGTTTACTATTGGAGACTTCTTTTGCTGTTCCGGTGATGGGCCTTTCCTTCAATACTTTTCCAAATCACTATGGCACTTGAAGTTTTTTTTTTTTAATGTTTTTTTACTTGGAAAAACTTATTATTATTGAAAATAATTGGAAAATAAAATCCTCAATAATGCATCATTTTTTAAAATGTCGAATAGTTTCATTATATATTTCTCGAATCATTTTTATTTGTTCAGTATTTCTAAAATAAAACTTTTCATTTTTAGCATATTAAAAAATAAATTATTATTTATTAAGTATTTATTTATTTTGTTATATCTATAGTCAACTAAGTACATGACATTTAATTATTGCAAATGCATGTTTATACGATGCATGAATGTTTGTGCTGGTAGATGCTTTATTTTTGTGGTTGATGACTTCGTATTTTGAGAGGTTCGAATAAAAAATCTCACTCAAATATGAAAATAGTATTTACCATTCAACAAAATTCGATTGATATAGTTGGGAAGTTTATCCTAAGCAACACCTAAAACTCCATGAAAGGTCAAAGTGGCTCTTGGTGTAAGCGAGCTAATTATGGGTAACAAGTTCTTTTTTTTTTTTTAACTCGTTGTTTGATATCTATATTAGAGTTTGATTGAATTAAAATTCATGTTTTCAAACTTTTGATTTATTAATTATAAGAAATTTGAACTATTCACCACTCATTCATGTTGATGGGTAAATAAATTACGAGAAAGTGTTATATAATCATAATGAGTATTTGAAAATATAAATACGCCATTAAGGTGCACAACGCACATGAAGGTGAACATACATGATAACGTGTACAGTATTTATTTTTATATATACGAAATTCGTCTCTAAAAAAGTTGCATTGTAGCAGTTTATAGAGTATTTATTTTAACGTAATATAATAAGAAGAATAGTTGTGTGACACTATACATGAATTTTATGCTTCAAAAGTATACAATGTACCTACTTATTGAGCAATAATATATTTACTTGAAATTTGAGAAGGGTAATATCGTGTGCATAATCTTACTTCTATATGAAGATAGAGAGACTATTTCTAATAACCATTGGCTCAAATAAAGTATATAAGAAAATCAAGAATGTAAAGTAAATATAGTAGCGAAGAAGTCATCCTAAAAACAACAAGTAGCAACAACAAATAATACGATAATAAAAAAAAGAAGTAATACTAAAATAGAAGAATAAGGAAACAAGAAAGTAACCCGAAAAATACTTATAACTAATATGGAACTAGACAAATTGTACCCTAATCTCTGACCTTCATATTTTTTCATCTAGGGTACTATCCTCGATAAGTTGCAGGTATGCGATCATGTTGTTTCTAATAACATTTCCCAAATATTTATTCGGTTACCTCCTTTTTTTACACAATCTATAATTAACTTTTCATATTTTTTTTATTAAAACATTGTACATCTTTTTTTATATGTCTAAATCATCTCACGTTCGTGAAATATACTCCACTTGTGCCTTAAAAGGGGTGGGGAGAGTATCATGGGATTTGAACTTGAAATCAACGTACGTGATAAGAAAGTTAAAATTCGAAGTGTAACTTGTTTTTGAATCAAGTACAGCTTAGAGCTTGGAAATATCACATGGGCTTTGTCACTTCCATTTTTTGGTTTTGAAGAAAATCAAATAAATGAATTAAAAAGGTCATTTTAAAAATGAATGAATGAATAAATTAAATTATAATTTTCTCTTCAACTCATCTCGAATCAAAAGGAACAAAAATATTAATTATTTATTATCTAAAATCATTTCCAAAACTAAAGACAATCCATCAAAATATTCATATTAATCATCAAGTATTTTTAAGAAAATGTAACTTTGACAAGTTCTCAAATCGATCCGTGTGAGCCTTTAGAAAGCCTATAGGAGTAAGATTATTTAATTAACTTAAAATAAGTGCTTAAAATTATTATTTTTATTTACTATAAACACTATAAAAGTGTCTACAAATTATTGAATTAAAAACCTCCAAAATAAGCCCATCCAAAAGAACTCTTATTTTGGACATTATAGAACATGTTAATTGTCACTACTGATTTTATTGTTTTTTTTTTATAATATAAGAAGGAATCATAAATCAGGACCACTTAATATAATATAAATAGCCATGTCATTATGTTAATATGTATCTGGTTTTGTCCTTGTGAAGATCCTGAGATCACAGAACTTGTCCCTAATCAGACCATATTATATATATAATTTATAATTATTGATAAGATTAACATAAAAACTCGTTGAATAAGCTCTTTCATTTTAAAACGCAAGTTATTGCAAAACTGACATAAGAGACACTTGTATTTAAAATAAAAAATAAAAAATGGAAAGGTCAGACTTAATATACCTCCTTAGCCAATGCATTTTGCGATTGATTAATTAAACAGAAAAGTGTTTAAAATATCCTTAAAGTATTGGAAATGGTATGAAAGTACCCTCCATCCATCTATTGGCTCCAAAATACCCTTCTCATCCACCTATTGGTTCCAAAATACCCTTCTCATCCACCTTTGAGTTCAAAATTGACCACTCGATTTTAAATTTAAACTATTTAAAATATTTTTTTTGATACATGACACTCAACTTTTGTTATAATTTAACTTATTAATATAATTTATAAATCAATCTACTACCCACCCATTACTAATTAAACCACACCCAATTAATAAATCCGCCCCATTACTAATGCAACAACTGAAAAACTACTGCCAATGAGTATTTCTAAAAATTTGAGGAGAAAATATCTATAGAAGTAGATTATCATACATTCAAATACTCAATCAAAACATATTATAATTAAATTTCTAATTAAAAATTACCGATAAACTTAAAAGTTTGACTATGTTCATCTTAATTATTCATTCGTCTCAATTATGTGATGTTACTTAATAGGTAATTTTTTTTTAAAAGGAATATATTAAAGTTTAAGTATTTCAAACAAATAACAAATATTTATAAAATTATATTGAAAAAAGTGCATGAATTAATACAGGATGTACTACTTCTTTACTTTTAATCATAAAATTTAAATTCAAGCTTGAAAGAGAATCTCATTGAAATTGTCTTCCTAAATAAGCGGCTCAATCTAAATTTAATTGGAGTTTCAATTCGGACTCGAATAATTTTGAATGTCATTTTCAGGAGTCTATAATTTCATCATGTTTTAGTATTGTTTAGGACGATTTTGATATTAGAATTGGTTTATTAATTGAGTGGGGTTTAATTAGTAATGGGTGGGTAGTGGGTGGTTTATAAATTATATTAATAAATTAAATTATATCCAATAGTTGAGCGCCAAGTATTTTAAAAGAATATTGAAATAGTTTAAAGTTGAAACCGTTAAATAAGTGGTCAATTTTGAACCTAAAGGTGGATGACAAGGGTATTTTAGAGCCAATAGGTGGATGAAAAGGGCATTTTGGAGCCAATAGGAGGATGGAGGTTAATTTTGTACCATTTTCAATACTTCAAAGATATTTTAGGCCCTTTTCCGTTGATTAAATTGTCTGTATTAAGGCACAGGTAAAAGTATATCCATCTGGATAAGACTTCTTATTAAAATTTGGCTTTAAATCACTAATTTTATTGAACCACTAGTGTTATTAATATCTCACCAACCCTCACACTGTTAGACTTTGACAATTATTAGGACCACATGGAAGAATAAAACAAAGAGAAGAGAAGAATGATTCTTTTCGTTTTCATAATATAACTTTTTCTTGTTCAAACAACTTTTTACAACTGATAAAAGTCATAAGAATCTTCTATGTACATTGCTTTCAACAACAAAAACGAAAACACTAAAAGGATTTTTTTTTTCCAAAACTGAGACTAAAATGTAAACTGACTTAACAAAAAAATACATTTGGAGTACTTAATTATACTATCTAATTCACATATGTTTTACATTTTAAATCTCTTTTCCCTTTCTTCTCTTCGTTGCGATTGATCAACAAGAATTTAGTTTGTTTGTTCTCTCATGCTTTACAGTTTTGTGATACAAATGAGTATCTGAGTAAACAGAAGCATCAGTCTTTAGCCTGTGTTTATACCTGTGTCCGACTCTCCGTTGCTTAGCATTACCATCCTCTCTGCTTTCCCCTGCATTATCTACTTCGTTTTCCCTTACATCCGCCTTGTTTTCATCGTTCACTTTAGTCTTCAATTCACCAATTTCCGTTCCCTTGTCAGGTTTTGAGGAGGGGACGACGTAAACAAATGGGCCCATTGGTATATCCTTCATGTCCAAGACTGGTTCCAAGATCTTCACTATGTTGCTCATAGTAGGCCTAGACCTGGGCTGGTGGCTTAAGCATTGATAAGCCAATGCAGCTACCTTCTTGGCTCCTTGTGTCGAGTACTGACCTTCAAGCCGTGGGTCCATTATTCTGTCAAGCTTGTGTGGATCCCTTAGCATTGGTCTTGCCCAATCCACCAAGATTCGCTCTTTGAGGGGGCGTTTCTTGTCCATGGCTCGTCGTCCTGTTATAAGTTCTAACAAAACTACTCCGAAGCTGTATACATCGCTCTTGCTTGTTAAATGACCTGTTTAAAGAAAACGGAAGTTTTAAGTATTCGTGATAAGTGGGACTAATAAGAAGTAAACGCGATAAATGAGACACATAACATCAAAATTACCAGTCATGATGTACTCCGGAGCAGCATAGCCATGAGTGCCCATCACACGAGTCGAGACATGTGTGTCATCGCCTTCCGGTCCATCCTTTGCTAGCCCAAAATCAGATAGTTTGGCCCTGTAATCCTGATAATTCATAGCATTATAAGTTTCTGGCTTTTACTTCATCATGAAAAAGGTGTTGAACTTTTCAATGTCAAAACAATACTTCGTAGATAACTTACCGAGTCTAAGAGGATGTTAGAAGCCTTAAAATCGCGGTAGATTACTGGTTTTTCTTCTCCGTGAAGGAAAGCCAGTCCCTTTGCAGCACCAACCATAATTTTTATTCTGTTCAACCATGGCAAACAACTCGAATATCCTGTTTTGATACATCACATGAAAAATCAGAAACAGAACGGGGCCAAAAGTTTTTGTTCATTTTACAATCGACAATAGTGATCATACGAAGAAAAATCATATTATTCGCGGAGATTATTCATACACAAGAATATCAATGCTTACTCGAAAATAGTTGATCCTCGAGGTTTCCCCTTGCCATATACTCGTAAACGAGAAGTCTCTGCTCCTCCTCCCAGCAATATCCAATCAACTTCACTAGATGATGATGCCTCAATTGCCCCAAAAAAACCACTTCAGTCTGAAAATTCAACAATTCTAAAACTATTACTACTAATCAGAAACAGTAGTTACAACCAAAAAATCAATTTTCAGGCCAAAAAAAATTGCTCACCAGCCATTCTTGATGGCCCTGATTTCCATCCAAATCAAGCAATTTAACAGCAACAGGTTGAGCATCCAAACCAGGCTTAATCTTGTCATCAATAAACCCCTTGTGAACGGGTCCAAATCCACCTTTACCGAGAAAATTAGCTGAGGAGAAATCACTAGTGATGAGTTTAAGTTCCTCATATGTGAATACATGAAGATTTGAACCAATGACAGCGTTCGATGAAAGATCATCCAATGATATAAGTACTGATCTAGAATCAGTACTTATATCAGAAAAAGCTAATCTATGATGATCAGAATTCATCTGTTTACTGTTCTCCATCACCTTCGCCTCCGAACGAACATTATTGCCCTTAAAACAGTTTGGCAGAACAGATTTCCAGTCAATTCCGCAAGTAACCATAGCTGTTCTACTAAATCCGATGAAATTTGATCAGTTTGGTGTCAATTTTTATTGCTTACAAGGTGTTTGACAAAATGTGTCAATGAAACCAAACAAGGAAATGAGCTTGTGATTGTCTATATTATTTTCCATGCATAATATAAGGCTTATATATAATGTAAATTTGAAAAATGCAAGTGGGATGAATAAGTCGTCCTATTTTATTTGACTTTGATATAGAGCGTGTTATGGTAGTATATTATTATATAATATGAAAATTTTGGTCACATTTTCTTTGAGAAAGCTTCTATGATATTTCATTATTTTGGATTTTGGGACTGAAACACTGGATGCATGGAAACTTCTAAAATGACTGGGGTACAAGGGTATCCAAAACAGGGTAGAAAGGACAATTGAAGGGGGCAAATAAATTAATTGATTTTTTTTAGTTATCATATTTGAACTATCGTAAATGGTACGCAAATCTCTTCGTCATACTTTTGGGATTTCGGTACCTTTGCCGTTCAAAAACTAGAACATATATGTCATTAGCTCTAACTGAACACTAAATAGGACCACATGATATAATCTCATCCATCGATTCAATATTTAAAAAATATTGAATCAGTGGATAAAATTATGAGACGTATATATTTGTTAGTATAAAGGGTATATATACTCTAGTTTTAGGATAGCAGGGGCAACAATGTCCAAAAATATAACGGAGGGTGTCTGCATACCATTTACACTAGTTCGGGAGTTATTCGTCGTTTTTTCCTTTTTTCTTTAATGATAAATTTTATATTCGAGCTTTGGATATGATTATTTTTTATTGGGAGGATCACTCTCAAATAAATCATACGGTATGCAACCTAAATTCAATCACAATTTTAATGCGAGCTTCGAACACAGAGTGGAAAACTAAAAATTATAAGGAAAATGTATTGTGGGAAACTAAAGAAGCAAAAGGCCTATCATTGGTTGCAAATCTGAAATGCATCAATCATTCTTGAATATTTAAGGTAAAAAATAGTACACATTGCACATAAGTAGTAGTGGAGTTTGAACTAGTGTTTTTTGTGTATTTATTTTATTTTTTATAGTTTAAACTAGTGGCATTAGATGGATGGTTGAGTCATGAGTGGATTGAATTTGAATGGGTTACAATGAATTGATTCAATAAAAAAAATTGGCCAATAATTCACTTAAATTATTTGAGTTGAGAAACTCAAATGAAAATGAGTCAAATAACCATAGTTCAATCCATCTAATTCTTAATAGTTGTTTGGATAAATATTTTTCATTTTATTTAAATTTTTAATATTAAAATTAAATTGAATTATGTTTGATTATATTTTTCTATAATTTCTTTTTTGAATCTTAGATGTTTGAATGAGCTTAATTACAACTCCAAAAGCGAAAAAGAATTTTCATGATAAAAACTATTTCTTAAATAAAATGAAAAACTATTCTCTTACAACAATTTGTTTATACCAAACAAAACTACTCAAAAAACTTTTTCTCCTCTATGTGTATGATGACTATATATAATGTATATAAAAGAAGAGTTGCTTTTGAAATATTTTAATAAATTTTCTCATATATTAATTTAATAATGTGAAGAAATATTTCTAAACAAATAAATTTAATACATAGTGTTTGTAATAAATTTTAAACATATGGAAAATAAATAAACTATACAAATAAAATATAAAGAAACATGATTTTATTCATCGAGATCGTGAGCACAAATCTGTTCCTTCCTTGATTCTATTCTCTAAGATTTATCCCTGATTCGAGGGCCGTTTGTAGTGTATTTCTCGAACTAGGATGATTTAGATTTGACTTCTCTATATGAATAATCCATCAATTTGCGAGCATTCGAGATCTTGATCTCTTTGTGGAATTTCCGAGATTCCTTTTAAGAGAATTTAGGTACCTTTATATAGGCATAAATTAGGATTTAGGGTTGAATAGCCTCTAATAATCGTTCAACACAATTTATAGAGTCCCAATTCGAATTGAACGCATCTTGTAGAGTCCGCAAAATTTTAATGTCTATGCATAGCAAAAGATATTATTCATACAAAATTTAATATATGAATAATTTAACTTTTAATTAGCTACCAAAGACAAAACAATATTTGATTACCTGTTAATAGTATCTTTTAATTTATACATATGATCGTATTAAGACTTTAAAATATTCTTAGTCAAAACTAAAATTTTGTTTTAACTTTAAATAAACAAAACTATTATTCTAGTAAACTAAAATTTACTAGTAACCAATTTGCTTATGTTTACATATTTGTCAGGATATTATTATTTTAATTGGTCAAAGAATTTATTATTATGTATAGTATAGAAAGTAGAAACGAATGGTTCTATAATTTGTTATTAGAATTGTTGACTGGCCTTTGTTGTGTAATTCATTATTATAGGATGGGACTTTTTATATTTCAAATAAGCAATAAATGTATGCAACAAAATTATGCACTAATTAATTGCATAGTTAGAATATATACTAATTTCCACTCTCAGTCCATATGCAATGAAATGGTAAAGTTTATCCAAAATAATTTATTACGTTTTAGATATTCTTTTTTTCCTTCATGGATAATATGACCATCAAACTATGATCATACTTCCAAATATAAGATAAAATTATTAGAAGGGAAAATGAAACAAGCTCAAACGAAATCGAAGTTGTCATATCATTAATGAATATGGTACAGTGGATGAGATTGCTTCTTTCTAATTGAAAGGTTTGGAAAAATTCTTTGTAGGGAATGTTTCTTCCTAAATGAGGCTCTATGTTTGCGCGAACAGGTTCTAAGCATTTCTCCCCAAATCGGGCGCTACGCTGTGCAAATTTGAAATAGTCAGGTTCTAATACAGGTATCGAATACCGGGTGAAAAATCAAAAAATTGTAGGGAGCGTTTCTTTCTAAATGGGGCCCTACGCTGCACGAATTTGTGATAGTTAAATTTAAATACGAATATCAAACACCGACTGAAAGAATCGAAAAAAACCACAAAGAAAGAAACGGAAGTTGCTAACAATGATTCATATAGTTAATCCTAATAATAAGATTTTTGAATTACAATCTAATTGGTATTGTTTTAAAAAAATAAATTACAACCATTAATATTTAACTCAGTATATTTTCATTTTCCCACTTAATCATAATTAATAGGTGAACCTAAATAATAAGTGGACCTATACATAATCCTTAAAAAAGTATTGTAATACGCTTTTAGGAAGTTTAAGCACGCGATATCTCAGTGAACGTATTGGAACCCGGTAGAAGAGCCAATTCTTATGCGAACACTCTGATTAATTTGCATGAAATTAAATTTAACAATGTTTAATATTTCTTAATTGCTCTTGCCAAGAAGTTTAATTAAACAAACTATGAACTTACTAAATTTACATATCAGATAAAATTACGTTGATACATGAGTTATTAGATAATAACTATGTATAAACAAACAACTCTTATGCATATTTGGTTAAACAATATCTTAATTATAAAGTAGGAGCTATAATTAGTAGTGCTATATATGAAAAAATCAATTTTAGAGAGTATCTTCCAACGGATTGGATTAAAATTTAATCTTATCCGCAAAAAGATTATTAATATGCTAATTAAATGAGTCTCATACAATGAGATTTTGCAATTTTTCATTAAAAAAAATTCACTTTGCGTTGGTTTTATTTTGTTGGAAATATGAACGTAATTTGATGACTATATATTGATTACGAAAATTAAAAAATTACTTTTGTGAGATACTTCTATTAGTTGGACGATCATTTGAGGAACTGATTCCTCGACTTTTCAAGGTAAGGATAAATCATATATATCCACTATCTTCTCCAGATTCCATTTACGAAATCATATTGAATATATTATTATTATTATTATTATTATAGCTAGTCCATAATATTTAGTAATACCACAACATATCTACTATTTGTACAACTTTAATATAGTTTAACATATAAATTTATACTTTGCACTAAAAATATTTAATTCAGATAAACTCGAGCGAGGAATGATAAGTAAAAAAGTAATTACAAACCTTCATTATTATTCTTTTTTAAAAATGCAATCTTCACAAAAGAGAAACGAAGAAAAACAAAATAAACCATTTGCATTGTTTTTTTCTCCACAAATTTAATGAATAATTAAATCTTAATGTGTTCTACATTGAATTCGTATTGTTACTCTATTTTCTATTTTTATTGATTCTAAAAATAGTCTTAGATAAAACAAAATCATTTACAAGAGTTAAAATTAAAATTTATTGATAAAAATTGAAGATAAAAACACAATTATTATTGATTTGAAATATATTACTATGCTGTGGTAGGTAGACTTGCCATACCGTGGATCGTGTCTCCTTTGTCATACTCTTAAAACATTAATCGGCGTCAACGCGCTAATACTTCGTTTTCTTCCCTCTATTATTAGATGACGTTTTAGACGTTTCAGATTCGAGCTTTGAAAGTTAAAAATCTAATCTAGTAAAAATAAGTCGTTTTGTTGTTGTTAGGTTTATACGAGTGTTAATAATACAAATTTACAAATGTTTAGTTGTGCAAGATTTTTGTATTAATAATAGGTAAGTACACTCATAATTTATACATTTGTAGGATTTTAAGCTGGTATTTAAACATCCGTACTGATTTATATCTAAAAGTGTGATCTAGCGGTCAATAAAGTGATTAAAAATTCGAGGTCTTAAATTCAAAATTCAGTAGAGACGAAAACACATTACCTGATTTTTTCATCTGTCCTAGCCTTGACGAATAGAGTTACCTACACTAGGTGATTCTTCTCATTAGTCCTAGTCTTGGCTGACAAAGTTATCTACACTTGGTGATTCTTCTTATCTGTCTTAGACTGGGTGGACAGAGTTATCCGATACATATTGCTAGTGGGAGGTGGCAGTACTGGCGGACCCAGGATTTTCATTCAGGGAGGTCGAAAAATAAAAGTATAAACATGTAACTAAACCAACAATTTTTTTTCAAAGAATGTGACCCTTGATTTCTTTTGGATTTAAAATCACACTTTTTTGGTTTATTAAAAAAAAAATTTAAAAAAATGAAACTAAAAAAGTAAAAAGTAAATTTGAACCTTTGACATCATACACAGTTTCAAAGGAACTTACCACTAGGCTATCTCATTATCCTTTTTATTGAGGGGATACAAAATATATATATATTGACATAAATACAAAAATTATACGTTATAATTGTAATTTTTTAACCCGAATCCCGTGCTTTACTTGTGGGTCCGCCCTTGGTTGGCAGTATCCCATGAAATTAGTCGAGTTGCGAAAGCTTATCCGAACACTACAATCATCAAAAGAAAAGAATATTTTACTTGATGTGTTGAATTTTATACCTACCAGGTAAAAATGCTACCAAATATGGTGTATTTGTTTTGTTGATTTTACTGCATGAATAATTCACTTTCAAACCACTAACAACCAAACAACCCCTAAGGGTTGCTACCACTAAAATGATATTTTTTGACATGAAACTAAATTATTCGAATTTCAAAGCTGTTATCGAACACTGAATGAGAAAGAAAATATTCTCGTTTTCTTTTGCGCCCAATTTTCCTCAATTAATATAAAATCTTAATCTTGTTTTAGACATCAGAGAATGTTGAAATCTATGGGCTGAAATTCTTCTTAACTTATAATTAATTAATTTGGTAGGTAAGACATAAAGTTAGGTTTAAATTTCGACTTAAATGCTATAGTTTTATGGAATTTATGAGTTTGCGTCTAAAATCGTTAGCTGCATTTTACACCAAACATTTGTTAACGAGTCTTTTATAGTCTATAACTAATTAATTTCTTCTTAGAAAAAAAAAAGAAGCAAATACTATAATATAATAGACAATTTTTTTAACTGTTTCCTTCAAGGGAAAACAATGTTACTTATTATGTTTTGACTAATATAAACAAATTTGTCCTTTGGATGCACTTTTTTCAACGTAACATAATATATATACTGTAGAACAGACGTGTATATTAATAGGATAATTTGTCTCCATGCAGAAAAATTAAACATAAGAGACATTAATGTGTAATTATATAATTAATTAATTAATTAGTAGAGAGGCTTATATGATTTAATTAAAAAAAATAAACGTGGGGACTGTTACAGAATAAATGAAGACTTGCGATAGATGAAAAAGAATGGAGTTGGCTAAACTTTTAGACTGTTAGAATAGAAAATCGTGGTCTGATCGAATGTGGAGTCAGAATTTAAAGTTTATTATTCATAAGTTTGGTATTGTAGTCTTTTTAAGTTATTAGGTTTCATATTATAGTAATTTATGCATATTCTGGATATATTTTTTAAGACAAAATTATAAAATTTGAACTGAAAAGATATTTGTAAATAATACTGATCAACCTGAAACCTCGGGCCAAGAAGACACAAAGAATCGGAGGGGCATGTAATGAATAAGATTCTATTAGTTTTAAGCAAAGGTCTTAGATTTTAGTCCTATGAATGAAATAATACTTATGACTATTTATATTTTGACCATTTTAAAGAAGTTTCACAAAAAATAATTTAGTGGCCATAACTTGCAATTGTCTTTATTATAAATCTTGATGGATCATAAAATATTGACAATTAATCCTTATAAATTATAAAAAATTGACCACAAATCCAACGAATGATAATATAGCTATGTTATGGCTATATTGGTGCTCAAAAAGTATTGTTTTTTTATACATATTTTTTAAAAAATAATTCGCACAAATATATCAACTAAGCAATTTTTGGATCAAAATTAATTTAGCATCGATAATTTAAAATTTTCTGAATTCGCTATTATTGACACGAGCGCCATAATTTACTGTGTAATGGAAGCATGCACCACAACTGAACAGAACGTGTTTAATTTTCCTCGTCAAATTGCAAAATCATTGAAAAATATTCCACAAAAAAGGAGAAAAAAACAAAAAAAAAATCAGAAAAAAATAAATAGAAAGGCCAGTTGTTGAGCTGAGGAAGAAAAAAAAAACAAGTCTAAATTGGAACGTCATGAATTGTGACGTATAAGTTGATTTTTAAATAATGTAATATAATTGTCCATTTTCAAGCTGGTAAATCCCTTATCAAAATTAGTTTAAAAAGTTATACACTAAAGTCTTTAAATAATGTAATATAATTGTCCATTTTCGAGCTGGTAAATCCCTATCAAAATTAGTTTAAAAAATTGTACACTAAAGTCTTTCTAGTTCTAGAATGGGCAACAATGCCACGTCATGAAGATTTGCTCACAAGTATTTTCTTATATTATTGTTGAGCTCCTCGACTAATTTCGTAGAATATCTACTGCGTTCTATCAATAATAGATATCAGGTAACTTTATCCATCAAAATTAAAATAATTTTTTATAAACAACAGATATCAGGTAACTCTATTCATCAAAATTTAAACAGAGATATTCAAATTGTAACATTAACTTTGACACAACCTCTAAGAAGTATAAGAAATAATTTTTTTTACTACATCACTTTTTAAATATAATAAATTCAATATTTTACAAAATGCATCGAGAAAAATGATTATAATTAATGATAAAGGTAAATCAAGAACATCTATAATTTAGGAAAAGTCTTTTTGGCCAGAAAATTTGGCCAAAAAGAGATTTTTTCTATGTAATTTTTCTTTTTTAAAACTTTTTTACCTTTTTATTTTTAATACCTTTTACCAAAAAAAGAAAAAAAGATAAATTCATTTCAAAATAAAAAAAATATTATAATTTTTAAAATTTTCTGATTATTTAGCACTTCTCAATAGTATATTACCTCTTAATTTTTCAAACATGACAAATAAAATAAGTTTTTCTTTCACGCGACATAACTAGTTCACTGTACTCATTACCGCTTAAACCCTAAGATTTACATTAATTGCACATGTTTTTATTAATAAAAGGGAAAAGACTTAAATATGTCATTGAACTTTTAAAAAAGCTTATTTATGCTATCCGTTAAAAGTTTAACTCATTTATGCCATAACCATTTAAGAAAAGGCTTATTCATGCCATTATTTTTTAACAACGGTTTTGCAAAATCACTTTTTACACATGGTCAATATTGTACATCAATTTTTTAAATAAAAAAATCATAATTCTGAAAAAAAATTGAATTAAATGTTTTTTTGATTTTTTTATTTAAAAAATTGATGACGTGACCGAATTATAATTGACCAACCACGTCATCAATTTTTTAAATAAAAAATCAAAATTCTAAATAAAAATTGAATTAACTTTTTTAAAAATATTTTTATTAAGAAATTGATGACTTGACCAAATTATAGTTGGCCACGTGTCAAAAATGATATTGCAAAAACCATTATTAAAAAGTAATAGTATGAATGAGCCTAATCTTTTAACTGATGACATAAATAAGCCATTTCTAAAAGTTTAATGGCATATTTAAGCTTTTTTCCTTAATAAAAATAAGACGGAGTATTGAAATGGGACTCTTATCGATATATATAACTCAGTCAAACTTATTACGTAATTAATATGGTCAAAATATATACACTGATTATTTTATATATATATATATATATATATATATATATATATGAAATGGACCTAAATGGAGAAATGAAGTCAGAGAACCAATCTCAACTCGTTTGAGACATAATTGTCATATATAATACTAACATGTATACTGTATAATATAAAACTCGTTTACAGTTCCAGAAAGACCAATAAGATGCACCCATGAACCTACGCGCAAAAAAGAAAAACGAGAACAACATACCTAGTGTAATTTCACAAGTGGGGTCGAAAGAGGGTAAAATGTATGCAGGCGTCACCCTCACCTTTGTGGGGTAGATACGTCATTTCGTATAGACCTTCGGCTTAAAAAAAAAGGGAAAATGACAATCCTTCATATTATCATGTCAAAAAAGAAACATGCTCACACCAAAGAGGAACATATTTTCAGACTAAAGATAACATTTTTTCAGTGGTCCTAGCCTTCCAACCTTTTTCTTTTAATGACCGTGGTGTTCAGACCAGCTTTTGCGCATCTTGACTAATTTCACAACAACAGATATGAAGTACCAGGTAACTATGTCCACAAAGGCAAGAACAAATGGGAAGAATCACCTAGTATTTTTTGTCTCCGCTGAGTTTTGAACCTGAAATCTCAGGTTACTCAACTTCGCTTCAACGTAAGAAATATGTTTTTACTATATAGATATTATAACGCAATAAAGCAACATTATTCAAGAATCAAGGTAGATAATTATTTTGCCAGCGTATTAGAAAGTTTTCATATCAGATGCAACAGTTAGACTATACCAACAGTTAAAAGAGTTTTACAGTGTTAAACCTCTACATTAGAAATCATCTTTCAGTTGCGACGATGACAGGTCATGCCTTCATCAACAGTATGCTCGTTTCCCTACATCATTTTTCACTCACCGGACAGAGAAGACGTAACACTATGTTCTCCAGAACAAATCCAGGACAGTCCCTTAGAATTGACAAACGAAGCAAGATATCATTCTTACAACTTTGAGACCTGCAATACCAAAAAACACAGGAGTCATGAAGGGTTGGCATTATTCCTACAGAAACACAACAAGGTAGCACAAACAGTAACTAAGGTATTTTTGCTGTTAGACAGAACTTCAAAACACTTTTTAGCAGCCGCGAACAAATAGCAAGTTAATTCTAGGACAAACCAAGCAAATCCCATCATCAAGAATTAGTTTTGCATTCAATTGAAGTCGGAGTATCTATTTACTCCCCATTCTTTGGAATGTTCGGTGGATTAGTCAAGGTACGTGCAACCAGGTTCAAACACCAAAGGTTCACCTCATCTACATTAACCGTTACTTGAATTAGTTAGTTTCTTCTAAACTAGTAAAAAAATGGTAGGATCATTCAAATGCAAAAGAGAGTACAAATTCACATAGCACCATGAGTTTTCACTACTAATCCTTTTCTCTTTTTTAATTGAATTGTTATGCTTGATCGAGACCTACAAATGATCTTATCGAGAACTTCAAACTGATTCTTACACATACGAGCAACTAGAAACGAAGCATCCGAAGTCTGCACATTCATCTGTATTTCTCAACATGCTCTGCAAAAGTACATTCTTTATAGTTCATTATCATCGAAAAAAGGATAAAGCTTTCCAGCAGTACAGTATATTTCAGCTAAAGAGCAGACCAAACCTAATAACAAACATATACGGAATATTCCAGCAAAAAGGTTTGACAAAAGCTGTTAGCAGCTTCAGACTACCGGAATGTTCAATTTTATCGATCCATCTGTTGAATAAATGCTCACTTAAAGCAGCAGCACAATTACAGAGAAAGTAGATTTCGAAATAATGGAACACATAAAAATCACAATGAGTTCTAAATCATTCACACTAGTAATACATGATACATTGATACTCATTCATAATAAACGAGAAAAACGTAAGATAAATATGAATATTGATCAAGAATTACCAAATTTACAGTAGCCACCAATGCAAATGCAGAAATCTACATGTCAGATGAACCCAATGCTTCTAATTCATCAATGCCGTGTTCATTGCCATTCGCGCTCTCGTAAAATTCTGAATTAATTAGACTAACTGATATACATCCATATTCAAATGTTCATCAAAATCTACTACCAGCCTTTAACAATTGTCTTCTCTTTATTAGCAAGAACGCCACCACACACACCTGCAACATCCCAGCAACACCCACAAACACTAACCCCAGTTTCTTCCCCAAATTTGGCTTCTTTTTCTTTGCTGGTTGATGCGATTTCTCGTAAGAGTTATGGTGGTTTTTATCATGATTAGAGTGTTTACTCTCCGAGGTAGTCGCAGAATTCACAGATTTTGTTGGTGGTGGAGGATGGTATTTCAGCTGGGATGGGGGAGGAGGAGGCCCTGGTGATGGTGGTGGAGGCGGCGGAGGAGGTGGAGGTGGAGATTGGTTAGACGGCGGCGGCGGCGGAGGAGGAGGACTCACATTTTGCTGAGATTGCACGGCAAGAGCAAGGAAGCAAAAGCAAACACCCAAAAAATTTAAGATTAACAATGAAGGATCCATACATGAGCAAACCAATCGCTAAACCTCAATTCAAAGCTAATTTGGTGTCAACTATATGAATCTTCAAAACCCATTTACCTTCATTTGAACCCCTTTCATCCAAATCAACTCACCAAATCCTCCTGACATCTGGGTTTTTCCTTCAATTTAAGCAAAATCTTCACCAAATTTAACAATCAGGCATAAATAGCTAGGGTTCATCAATCTGCAAAATAATTGGCACCCACCAATTGTCTCTCTAATCTCGAGGAATCAACCAAATGGGGCCCAAAAAAACGATCCCAAAATGTTGATTTCTTCCAGAAATTTGTAAGAATCAAAGAGGAACTGTTGAAGATGATGATGCCCCCAAGAACTAGGGTATCATAGATTGGTGTCGAGGTGATTACGCAGGGAAACGGGTCGGATATGGGATAGAATCGGGTCGTAAATTGGGTTAACCTTAACCCCTGTTTCTGAGAAATGGAGGAAACAGAAATGGGGGACGATGAAGTTAAGAGAGAGAAGTGGCTGTTAGAGAGAGAAATGGAACCGTTCAATGGTGGGTCTAATTTGGTAAATTAATTCCATGACCTAATAAAAAATGCAACATAATTTCACATTTTGGCAGATTATCGGAAGTCTCGAGTTTGAGCTAATAAGAGTAATTTAATTAAAAGCATCGCTTTTATAATTAACAACGCAATAATAAAGTAAGAAATTGTGCTAAAGCTAGAAAAAGCACAAAATTTTTGTAGTGAATGAGATTATCACTTGTATTTATATTAAGTTTTAATATGATTAACGAACATTAAGTAAAAAGCCATTGTAGAGAAAAGAAGAAGTAAGACTTATTTACATGTTTGTGTTTTTGGATTTGATTTTTGGTACTCACTTAAGTTTCATAATCCATAATGTAAGAAAATAAACTTTAACAGTCTTTATCGATCTAGTTTAATTTAATATGAATTTTTGTAAAAAAAAAGTGTTCAAAAATTTGTGATCTAAAAATAGTTAGTAATATTTGTGTAACTATAAATCATTTTATTAAAGATAAAATAAACATTCTAAAATTGAACTATAACTAAATATAGAAATACTTTTTTTTTGATCGATAGTAAAAAAAATCTTATTTATTTGAGATAAAAGAGAATACTTATTAGCGAGAGATAACTTAACCAAATAAGGGAGTAAAATCTATTTGAATTGTTGTCTCATGCATTAGGTTAAAGAGTCGCATTTTATCCTATAAACTTAGGATATTCAAGTTCTATTTTTATTTTTTATTTGATTTTTCGCTCTCTTACTCTATATTTGGTATTTGTATAAGGATTAATTTAAATACGTGTTGGTAAGATATATTAAATGACTAAATATTTTCTATATTACATTCAAAATCAATTTAAAGCAAAGAGATTATATTCATTCTATCATAATTTTTAATGATATTTCAAGGCAACTCAAAAATTTGAAAATGGCAACTCAAAGTTTGGAAAGTTTATTGTGAATGATAACATGTTAAATTCTTGTAACATTGAATCTTCATGTAATATAATTTAGTTTGTCTGTTGAAAGAAGAAGAAAATATATTTTTCTCATTTGTTTTCTTTTTATGGGATTATATTTTTATAAGAAGAAAAAATGTATTTACGAAGAAGCCCGACCATCTCACTGACAGGCTAATATTAAGACTTTTGGGGAAAAAAAATCATATACTAATGGTATTATATTATATAGTCTATAAATCCAAAGAAATGTAAAGCCATGAAGTGAACATGGCTTGCAAATGGGACTCCAAACTCCAATATTAAATTCCATTCCCATCCAATATATATATATACACACACCTCATTGAAAGTTATTATTAAATTTGACGAATACTCCTAAAAGTTAAAAATGACTAAAAAACAGATTTGATTAACTTTTAAGTTAATTCTAACAGATTCTTAGTTAACCTGGTAAATAATTGGCTCAACACAGACGCGAAGAGTTGGGCCGGATAAGACTGGGCTTGATAGATCGGCCCAGTCATAAGCATAAGGTGGAAGCTAAGCCCTAAATAAGGCTGCTTAAAATGTTCTTGTAATGCAAAAATATGGGGTTTTCAAGATAAGATGAAAAATGATTTTTTGAGAATGAAATTATGGTTGGATATGCATTTTGTGTTGAAGTTTTGCGAGTCTAGGACTTCAAAAGCTTGAAAAACTACTCGTAAACTAATTTTTGGAACTTCAAAAAATATTCATCTTCAGAAACGATGTATTTAAAATATTTTTGAAAAAACAGAAAGTGAAAAACTTATGACCAAACGGGAGCTTAGACACATGATTTGAGGAGGTGGCAAAAGGAATGACAAAAATGGCATAATGTAAAACAATCACGCAAATAACACAACAAAAAACCCATTATGATCCCAAAAGCGGGATCTAGGAAGGATAGAATGTACACATACTTTTAAGTAAAAATTTTAGAAAAATATCTTTAAAATAAAATTACAAATAAACATTATAAATTTCAAAACTTAAATACTTTATAAACTATTAAACTTTAAAAAAAAACATTCATATTTTCGTAATTCAAAAAAAAATTATTGTTTAAAATAGCTAAATGTATCGTCCAGTCCAATCCGATTCTATCCCGGTATATAGTGGGACAAGACGGAACCGAGTTTTCATCCCGATAATATCGGTCCTATTCATCCCGGTACCGGTCAACATCCCGATCAAACCATCTCGGTCCGGTCCCGTGCCCAGTCTTAGATTCCGGAGCAGCTAACAGAACAGTACAGAAGTAAAGAGAACATAGAAAATAATAAAGAAAACTTAACATAACATACCAAAGAGGGGCACCAACAAAAGGTCATGAAAATTCATAACAGACTTATGTTTACGTTCTTCAGTCGACAAGCAAACTAAAGTTGAAAAAGGTTTTATTACAGTAAAGCAAGGGGTATACCAATCTCCAGGGGACATCACATCTTGTTATAGTTGAACTATATTTCACCATTAGATGGTGAAGCCAATTCCTCTGAACTTAATGGTCCGATTATGTCAGTCGAACCAACCTGGTCACCCAGCCCTGGACTGACGATCTCCTTCGCGCTGCTGCTTGTACTTGCTTCAGCTTGTGGTGAAGCCTCCATCATGGCAGGTATCTGAGTCAAGCACAAAGACTATGAATTATACACCTAAAATAAATGCAGGTAGTATTAACACAAAACAACTCTCAACTCACCATTTCCAAACGCTCTTTGCAGAGATCACCTGATGACTGCACAAAGTTTAGAAACATATTGTCAATAAAACAGCCTGAATTTCCACTCAGCTTAACGTTACAACAATCATTGACCAGAAAGAGATCAAGAAGTACTTATAACGCGATGTCAGAAACTTAAATTTACAATAAACAAGACTTGGGCAAAAAGCTAAGTTATTGAGCCTTTCTTTTCCTTTTTCAAGAAATATGTTATCGAGTACTTTCAGTATTCAGAGGCCATGGATCATAATTAACTATTGATTACAACTCACAGAACTCCTCAATTACTTGTAGATATAAGATAGACCAGTATACCACCCATGAAAGTTAGAGAGGAAGAAGAGCTTACATGTTCAGGTCGGTGTTTCTTATCCTCACTTGAAAAACCTGGGACAGTCAAATTCCAATCTTTCTCTGTAAAGAACATCATAGTTAACTTAGACTAATACCATATTTTTTGTTCTTTCTAAATCAAATTCTGTTATAAAACATCTTAAGCAGTGATAGACCGAATGTAAACATTCCCAGGAACAACTGCATTGATGAGATCATGAAGCAGCCTTTCCGTCAAAAATAGCAAATCAACTGCATTAGGCAAAGCAGAAAGCTGTTGCCTAACAAAATTTTAACAGGTGTTGACGTGTTGGAATAAGATAGAGTTGCATTGTACGTGTTCTAAACAAATGAGGAAGTCAAAATCTATTCACGAAAAGGTAAACCATTATATATACTGTATACAATGACAGTGTCACACAATCACTCTCTCAGATGCAACAAGGACTATTCAGATACTCAACAATTTAACTAAGTCAGGACTCAGGTCACACCTCACTTCAAAGCCACTCCTGACAACTAAAGAGAAAGCTTAGCAATTCAAACTGTTTTCATCATATATTCACCAGCAACTCTTGAAGCATACATTATAAGGTGGTGGAATACAAATTTTACTAGTTGGCTGAACGCATAAGTAGCTAAAAAGCTCAAAGAGCTAAAGACATTAAACTGTGGAGACTGATGGTAGTTGGTACACTGTACTGACATGAAAACGAAGTTTGGTCCCAGTCTGAGTCAAATGGAGTATGTGTCAAATTTTGTAACTCTAATTACATTCCAGATAGAAAACCTCTGTATAGGCTAAATGCAGAGGATCCCACCATATAGTCATGTAAAAAACACACTCATTAACAGAAAGCAATAAAAATGAACTTATTATGAAAATATATGCAACAACTAGGACCTTTTATTTATATAATTCTATCATCTTTGATGAAGTATGAAATGACTCCTCTTATATTCTAAAAAAATGATAAATAGCTTGTTTTTTCTGTAAAAACAAAACAAAGTAAACAACTCTGCATATTTTGCAGTTGCTGGCACAAACCTAAATGTAACAGTATATCTTTGGACTCCAGAGTCGAAGATTTCCGATGCTTCGCCAAATCGCAAGAAAATGTAGTAACCTACAAAGAGGAATGGAACATGAAACTTAGCAAAGAAAATGACAAACAATCAATGTTTCTCCAGAAAGTATTTCAAAAGGAAACTCTTCTTAAAAAAGGTTCCTTGTCATGCCTTAGATATTTTCTTTGGCATTACAACTAAAAAATGGGAAAATAGGGGGGTCTTTTATTATTATTTTTAAAATTTTTAGTTTACATTTGAGTGAAGGGTAAGTGTGAAAGGAAGAGTACAGAATCAGCATACGATGACCCTTCAAGAAAAAATCCTCTTTACTGGCTATGTCAATGTATTCAACCACAGTTATCAAAGCTAACAATCTTAGAACTTGAACCGTGAATGAATGAGAAAGGCAGCATGCAAAACATGAAAACCGCAGTCTCCCAACCTCCTGACGCAATCCTAACAAAAAAGATAACGATAACAAAGAAAAAATCATTTCTATGCCTCACCGAATCAATAAAGTCATCAGCGATCTCTAAAAGAAGCTGTTCAACTTCAGGATCAACTCTTGCCTGAGGATCCACCTGGAACATTATCATAATATGTGGAAAGATGTTAAAAAGTTGCAGTGTTAATAACCACAAAACTTATATATAGAAATTAACTGTTTTTACAAGTATGCTATTTTTTTCCCTTGAACCGAGATCTGCCAAAAACAGCCTTTTCACATACTTTGTGCACCAATTTTTTTTAATTGATTGTGAAAATAAATAAAAATTAATTGATTCCAACGTTGGCTTGAGTAACCACCAAGGGAAACAGAAAGCTTTGGAGATTAAGAAGGTTAAGGGAAAACCTGTGAAACTAAATCCTGAATCTTTCTCTTCCCAAGAAACTGATTGCTTGCTTCAGCCCCCTGGCTTGAACTACTCCCAGGAGTCGTTGTCCCAGATCCAGTGGCATCTGGTTCTGATCCAGTCAAACTCAGCAAATCGCGACCACCAGGGAAATCCATTGCTGGAGAAGATTGCTGCTGATGCAAAACCTGCTGAGGTTGTTGTTGTTGCTGTTGGAGCTGCTGATTCTGATGCATCTGCGGATACCCCAATTGCTGTTGTGTCGGCTGTGCAGTTTGCGATAACTCTTCTGGGTTCAAAAGCATTGATTTTTGACACAAGTGTTGAAGTGAAGCTAATTATTTCGGTATAAGCATTCGACGCTGCCTCTGCTGTTGAAGAGGGTAAGAGGGGAAATTCGGAGAAGAAATGGTAGGCATTTGCTTCAACCACTTAAGTTGTGAAGAAGTATTCAGAATTTTAATGTTATTTCCCATTTTGGTTCAAAGGCTAACCTAGGTTTCACACATGATGTCCTTCTGTAGTAAGTTACAACACTAAAGTGAGCAGAAAAAACCAAATTACGAAAAACGGAGTAGAGGACGCGACATTGACTGCCGCTTAGACATTTAATTCAACAAGTTTATACGCAACCTGCCCAAGAGGAGAAAGCAAAATTGAACAAGTGAAGATAATCACATAAAGATAGCTTTAAATGCTCTCAGTTTCAACACATATACAAAAGCACGCAGACATAACTTGAATCACAATCACACACAAACATATTTGTTCGGAGCTATATTTTAATGTATAACTTACATGACACTAAGGGTTGAGATTTAACAAGAAAACTCAAAGGTATACATATGGACCTAAATGCAACAATCGCGATGTCCTTCAGTTGATCTATTTTTTATTAGAAGGGGATTTACAGTTGGGATGGTTACCAATATATACTATTTGGCCATCTAATTACCATACATAACCAGAATATACACTAGAGGCATGTACAATATTTAGTATTAAGCATACACTACATATACATTGTATACATATTTTGTAAACTAGATGGCTCATAGGTATCGGGCAGTACTTTTCCCTTTATAGTTCTCAGGCATATTTATTTTCCAAGGATAATCAGCACATGCAAAGTAAGTCTTAGGGTTCATTATTTTTGCACTTCATGGAGGTCTAAATCTGAATGTTTCAAACCTTAGGCATTAAATGCATTTGTTTACGTTAAGATTTAAACATTTATTTGTTCTGAATTGGTCTAAATCATTAAAACCTTGAATAAAGTGTAATATTATTCACTACCACTTTGTCGACAACCGCCCACCTCTACCATCACCATAACCACGGTCAACAACACCCACCGTCACCAATCACCAACCACCTTTGTCATCAACTACCACTGTCAACCACTATTGTTAGTCGATACCGCACTTACCACTTCCATCATTAATTATATCTATTGACGCTACCACTACCGGTCACTACCACCACTCTGGACAATTCCTACTATCAACCACCTCCACAATTACAACTAACACCTCTGCCAACTACCACCAACACTAACACCATCATCAACCACCTCACATTCTTCCGCCACCACTAACTACTACCATCAACCTACTATCACAATCATCATCACCACCACCATCGCACCAACCACTACAACACCAGCCACCTTCACCATCATAACTATCACCACCACCATTACTAGCCACTAGTACCAACCATCACCATCACCACCGCCACTGCAATCCAGTTACACCATTACTAGCGAATATAAATGTTTCATTTTTTATCAAATAATGATTTTATTTATATATTTTTCTAATATTTAAATAACTTTTTTATTTGAATTGTATCTTAATTATATTTTAAAATAAATAAATTATGCATATACAGATGTTAAAAAACAAACAACCTTACTCACTCTAATATGCATTCAAATTCAAATGTCTTCATCTTAATGCAAAAAATAGGGCCTAAGATATTAGGACACGTAATTGCACTTTATTCTTCAGATTCCCCTTGTCTGTACCAGTTCTGAGATGATTGTTTGACATCTAGGAAAGGCCTCCGAAGGAACATGTAATTACACTTGATTTCTAAACGTATTTAATATTTGATTGTAAGAGGTATACTTTTCCTTCATCTTTATTGATCCCAAAATAATCGAACATGAAATGATAAAAGATAAGCCCAATTTATGAAGCATTTTGTGCTGCAAGTTTTTTAACTTTAAACACCAAAAAGAATTCTCTAGCTTCTTCTTCTTACTGATGGTGATGATTCTACTCATCTACAAGATAATCGAACATCCAAATGAATAACTGCCTGAAGTTCTTTAACTTCAAGCACCAAACAGAGTTCTCTAACTTCCTTTTTATGGTTCAGGTCTGCTTGGCACACCTCAATAATTCACTGGGAAACTAGCTAGTCCTGACAGTCTAGGTTCCAAGTAAACCTGACCACCTAGGATAGGGCAAGAGGGCGCAAACTCATGTTATTATTTTGTAGAAACGAAATCAAGACTTCTACTCATCTCATCCAGCAGGAACCACTTCATAAAGCTTCTTGTCCCTACCAGAAAGCTTCACATCCATATGGAGGCACTCACGCCATATCTCTTGGAATAGCTTACGTCTATCAAATCTTAATCAATGATTTTTAAGGAGTAGGACCTAGTTTCAAATTGTTATGATTGAATCAACAAGAAAGATAATAAAATTACAGTGAGAATAGTTTTTTAAGAACCGCTTTATGAAGCTTCTTGCCCCTACCGAAAAACTTCACATCCGTTAAGAGGCACTCGCATCATCTCTTGGAATAGCTAACTTCTATCAAATCTTAGTCAATGATCTTTCAGGAGAGTCAAACCTAGTTTCAAATAGTTAATCATTGAATCTACAGGAAAGACAATAAAATTACAGTGAGAATAGTTTTTTAAGAACCACTTTAAGAAGCTTCGTGCCCCTACCAGAAAGCTTTACATCCACATTAGGAGGCACTTGTGCTATATATCTTGGAATAGCTAACTTCAATTAAATCTTAACCTATTATCTTTAAGAAAAAGTCAGGCCTAGTTTCGAATTGTTAATCATTGAATCAAGAAGAAAGAAAATAGTTTTTTCCTTTAGTAGATCTACTAAAGTAGCAAAGTAAATGGGTGCAATAGAAAAATGCTTGACCTCCTGCAACAGAAGAAGACCTAATAGGAGATTTTATGGCAATTAGCCTGTAGCACTAAATAACAGGTAGCATTAGGGTACCTATTTGTGTCTGGTGGGCTATTTGGAGAGAGAAATCTGAGGTGCATTAGAATATTACTAACACTATTCCGAAGGTTAAAGAAAATTGCATTAACATGTTTTTATGTGTAAAGAAGATAGTATAGAAGAAGTAGAACAATTGGTAGATTTCCTAGGATCTATGTCATTATGGAAATAGCTTGTAACTTTTTGGAGGTAGCCAGCATACATTTAATGCGCAAAACAATACAACTTTACCTTTATAAAAAAAGAAGGTAGCATTAAGCATCCCGAGTTGAAAGGAGGAAGCCAATGATTGAAGTAATTTCAAGCTGATTTTAAGACACAATACCTGCTATATCTAGTTCAGTTCGTACAGGACTCTTCTCAATGAAAAATACCTCATGTGATAGGAAATTCCCAAAGAAACAAAACATCAATGAATTTTCTTCTGTTTGATGGCTTTAACCACAGATTAAATTCATGACCTGATTAAGTTGTAAAACAAAGCTATGACAATGTCTTTCGATGGTGCTACCTCAACTCAAATATGAAAACATAAACACTAAATAGCCTAAGGAAGCCATATCTATGCCGGCCACAGTGTGGTGAAAAGATCAGCAGAAAAAATGACAACTCAGATTTTATAGTCAACTACATATAAAGCTGGAGATATCAAAATTTGTCACCTGACTGATGATGAGGGAAGTTTGCTGAGACAACGTCTTCCTTAGTTGACCTTTGTTCATCCTTTGTTGGGCATATGCAAGGACCCGATGTGCTCTGAGTTGAGAGCACAAATTGAGAGATCCCATTATTCCCAGTTTCCCATTGCCTGCATCCCTGAAAAGACTGTCCATGGAAATTCCCTCGATGACACAGAGAAGACTGCATCGATCCTGCCATCATGGCGTGCCTAAAACAAAAAATTGTTACATAATCAATTACTGTCTCAATTGCAATTTATATGGCAAAATTCCTATTTGGAGACATTGCAAAATGTTCCGTTCTATTTCAATATAGCTTAATCCACTGGACTTTTGAGATTTCAAATTTTGATGTGATTCCTGCTTTGATAACGTTCCTTTTTAGCCAAGGGTCTCTATCGAAAACAGCGTCCCTACCCAACAAAGGTAGGGGTAATGTATCTCAGTTTACCTCTCATTTCTGGAAGTCATTTCAGAAAGGTCTTGATACTCAGGTTACTCTTAGCACAACATTTCATCCGGATATTACAATGGGTATGTTGTTGAAAACTCTGATGTGATTTTTTCTCTGTTAAACTAACTTTTCAACAATCACGTTAGAGCTTTAATCTATTGCCACTAATATAATCTAAAGTCAAATTAACATGTTGAACTACTCCATTCCTAATCAAATATTGTCATATGAACACGAATATGGAATGTATATTTTCTTTAAAACAAAACAAAAAAGCATTTTCTATCCAAACAGTGCCTTAGATAGCCAGAAGCCCAGAAGTGAATATGAGAAGAAGAAGAACAACAACAAACACAACAAAATACCAAGTGAAATCCCACAAGTGACGTCTAGGGAGGGTAGAGTGTATGTAGGCTTTACCATTACCTCGTGGAGGGAGAGAGGTTGTTTCCGGTTGACTCATGGCTCAAGTGCAGCAATTTCAGGTATAAAGAAGAAAACAGTGACCAAAAGAATAATAACTAATAAGAAAAGCAGTGCAAAGCCTACAAAGAAAAGAACATGAACAACAACAAAATAGTGCAGTAGGCGAACCACAATAAGCAAATGAATATACATATCAAAAACTACAACTATAAGAATACCAATAAGCTTGAACCATCGAAATTCGAAAGCACAACAGTTCACTAGCTATAATCTTCTACCCTTTTAGGCGGTCCGCAATCTCCATTCCCTCTCCCTCTTATCTAAGGTCAGAAGCTGCATCATGTTGTGTCTAATCACTTTTCCTTAATACTTTTTCAGCCTACTCTAGCTCTACCTCTCCCTCGTGACTACTACATCCAACCCCTCCACATCTCCGCTGACGAATATGAGAAGAGACTTTAGAAACTCAAATTTTAATTTGTTACTGTACATAGGAATCATACGAGTGCTGAAGTGAAAGTAAGTATTCATTACCGAATCCAAAAGTTGGAATTGCAAATTAAACTGGGCAGTGCCTGCAACAAGACTATCCAGACAACAGAGGCAGCTTGACAGTTTGTCCTATTATGCTGATCAAGTTGAATTCCTGATTCAAATCAAAGAGTTATAATTCCAAACTTTTCTCAATCAATTGCCGACAGAGAAAATCTTTTCAAAGAGTCTATGTAGTTGTATTTTGTTGAAAAAGCTTCGATAAGAACTTTAAAAGCTCTCCAAAAAAGAAATTAAGAGATCCCATTATTCCCAGTTTCCCATTGGCTACATCCCTGAAAAGACTGTCCATGGAAATTGACACAGAGAAGACTGCATCAATCCTGCCATCATGGTGTGCCTAGGACAAAAATTTGTCACATAATCGGTTACTGTCAGTTGCAATTCATATGACAAAAGTCCTATTTGAGGACATTGCGAAATGTTCTGTTCTATTTCAATACAGCTAAATCCAGTGAACTTTTGAGATTTCAAATTTTGATGCGATTCCTGCTTTGATAATATTCCTTTTGAGCCGAGGGTCTCTATCAGAAACAGCCTCCGTACCCGAGAAAGGTAGGGGTAATGTATGCATACATCCTACCCTCTGCAGACCCTACTTGTGGATATTACACTGGGTATGTTGTTGTTGTAAATTCTGATGTGATGTTTTCTCTATTAAACTAAATTCTCAACAATCACGTTAGAGCGTTCTTCTATTCCCACTAATATAATCTAAAGTCAAATAAACATGTTGAACTACTCCATATTCCTAACCAAATATTGTCATATGAAAACAAATATGGAATGTATTTTTTCTTTAAAACAAAAAAAGGCATCTTCTATCAAAACAGGGTTATGAGAAGAAGAAGAAAAACAACAACACCAGAAACAACATACCAAGTGAAATCTCACAACGTCTGGGGAGGATAGAGTGTATGCAGGCCTTACCACTACTTCGTGGAGGTAGAGAGGTTATTTCCGATTGACTCTCGGTTCACTTGCAGCAATTTCAGGTATAAAGAAGAAGAAAACAGTGACAGAAAACATAACAACTAATAAGAAAAACAGTGCAAAGCCTACAAGAAAAGAACATGAACAACAACAAAATAGTGCAGTAGCCAAAACACAACAAACAAATGAATATACAAATCGAAAAACTACAACTACAAGAATACCCATAAGCTTGAACCCTCCGAAACGCAGGAACGATCTGACTAGAAAGTCATTCAAAACTTTTTGTCTAATCACTTCCTCTAATACTTTTTCGGCCTACCTCTGTCTTGTGACTACTACATCCAACATCTCCGCTAATTAAAATATGCGAAGAGTTTTTAGAAATTCAAATTTTAATTTGTTACTGTACACCTTCTGAGGAATCATACAAGTGCTGAAGTGAAAGTAAGAAGACATTACCGAAACCCAGAAGCTGAAACTGCAAGTTGAACTGGGCAGTGCCTGCAACAAGCTTGACCGGAGAAAATCCTGATTCAAATCAACAGGTTGCTGATTTCTCAATCAATTGCCGACAGGATATGGTTAAAAAAAAAATTGGAAGAGTATTTGTTGTTGTGTTCGTTGAAAAAGCTTTGATAAGAAAATTCAGCATTTTTTCAAAAATAGCTAAATATCCATATGCTCAATATAATTGTGTTCTGGGTGTGTTGTCGGAGATGGAAAATGGATTTTCATTGGAAGTATTTTCTTGAAGAATGTTTTCAAAAAAAAAAAAGTTAAGTGAATATTTTTTATTTATTTTTTTCTATTTTTAACCAAAAAAGATTTTTTAAAAATATTTATATATAATCTATACAAATATTATGAAATATTATGCTATTTGTACGGTCAAGATGAAGTGTTTCTGAAGGTTGGGAGGATAATGAAATGTCATTGATGAAACTTATTCGTTTCATTTTTAAGAAATTTATATTTCTATTTTTAGGGAAAAAATTTTGAGTTTTAATCCGAAATTTGATTCTGCACTGGATAATCGAATAAATTTAAATTGCAAACAACAAGCCTTATTTTGTAAGTGGTTCTCCCAACATAATTTTCTCGATAACCAGAGCTCAAATTTGATACCTCAGAGTATTTGCGCTATTTATTCACGCTAGTGTTTTAATGAAATTATTTTAAGCAACCCAACAGATTAAGGTTGTGAACTAAAAAATGACTGATTTTTTAGTTATAAGCATATTCAAAAATCATGGCAGCATAGCTACATTTCATATGATTTTGTAGTATGTTGTGTCTATATTTCTTCATAAACAGTCACTACACATCAGTCAGTACAACCACAAAAAGACCTCTAAGCCTTTCCACCAAGAAAAAGAAAAACCTAAACACTAGTTTAAGAGAAAGAAAACAATGAGTACCCAGATGGATGCCAAGTACAGTAGGCATTAAGATACTAATTATGGATGAATATGAACTCCAAATTATGTCTTAAATCACAAGTACTGTTCTTGGATCCTGGCTCTGTTCTCTTCCCACCACAACCTGGCATGCATTTCTCCAAATCTTTCACGACTGCAAAGAAAAAAATCATTCCGCATCAGAAAAGAGCTTGCTTGATCTTTCAATCGTGAGACACAACTATATACAAGATTATGTTTCTGAGCTTTGTTTCATTAAGGATTACTCAATTTGCTAATGGATCATAATCATGAAATGAGGAGAAGATTCGCTTTCACAATATTGGAGCAGTGATCAGCCTTAGGAATGACTCAACAGTTTAAAGCATGGAAAGAACAAGAAAACATCCCCATTTAAATATATAGATGGATGTCAAGCTTAGATATACTAGTACTAGTATCAAAGCAAATCCCTCAGTATTTTAACCATCGAACATTTTTTAGTAGACGGATAAATTGCCCTTATGAATTAGGGAACAAAGATGACACAAATTTCACTCTTGTATAGATAAAATGACTCAGTTGATGGGATGCAACTAAAAGTTCACAACCCCTCTATCCTCACTGCCATTCACTAAAGAAGAACTGATGCATATAGAGTAGAGCGCAGTGCTGAAGAAAATGGACTGTTGGATCAATTCAGTGACCACATTATATTCAGATCTATTTAAAAGGAATCTTTTACTTATTCATTGTGCCCGTGTCCATTTTAATCAGTTTGAGAATATGAAGAAGAGGGTAAAAGTTTCCGAAGCCAGCAAACGGCAAGTTGGTACTATAAAGACAGATTTAGTTCTTCTGATATTGTCCAGTTATAAAATAGGAGCTGATAAGCGCATAAAAGAATTACTAACCTGAACCTAACTCTTCTAAGCTCTCGAGTACCACCAGGCAACGCTCGAATCGTGATATAGACTCCAGGCTCATCTTCTTCAACCCATTCAGTCTCAACGTCACTGGCATTGCTAACAGACAGCTCTCCTGAGCGATCAGCCTCCCTTGAAGAGCTAGACCGTGCAGAAGCATCCATTGACGGTGCCTCACTTTTTGTCGCACTGATGTTGGAGAGCTTAGGGGTCGAAGTGAGACCACCTGCATCATAATAATGATGAGACTGTGATGGACCTCTTTCAACAGAGCCTGATGACAAGTGTTCCACTCCTGTTGAACGATGAAAGTGGCTAGGGAGACGCTCTTTCGTTAGTGGAGGTGTTACTGGACTACTCTCAGCATAATCAAGCTTCAAGTTCTGAAACAAAATGGTACATATAATGAACAAGAAACATACATGAATACATGTACTTGCAATACAAAAGAGCAAGAAGGCAAGAGTGCTGCTCCAAACAATTTAATAGGATTGGTTGCAACATTTGCCACTAAACCACAAGGCTCACCTCATCTTCAGACCTCGGAGGGATTGGCAACGGTACTGTTCGTCGATTGAACCTGTGGACATTGTATAATTCCATGACCTTGTCATAATTCTCGGCCCACCAACGTTGAGCTTGCCACTTGTTAAATAGCTCACGGCTGGAAAAAAATATCAGTAACATTTTAGAACTCTCAACCAGCTTACCAATTATGGCCTGTGGGGAAGGAGGAAGATGCATTCAATCATAAAGATCAGTCACCCATGCATACAAAAATATGCTCATGAGAAAGCTGCAACTATTGCAGTTCAGATAAAAAAGGCAAAGCATTACATCACTACCATCCTCCTTCAGTTAATTACAGTCGTCAGTAGTAGTGACATAAGGAAGTTGACAGCTCAACAAAGACAACCAATGAGGTCTGCAACTTCAATAAAGTTTCATTCTGAACCAAAGAATATCATGCTGAGCTTATCTTCCAATTCAAGATTCCAAAACTCAGGACTTGACTGGCAATTAGTGATTACAGCATTTCAGAGTAGTATTGACTCTAATATTGAAGCAATAGCAGAGTTAGGAAAATAGTGCTGGGACAGGAGGAGCAAGATCACAATGCTTTTAATACATCACAATCAATTTTGTCAAGACACAATTTTCAGTTGCAGCTCATGCAATAAACAGAATCTAATTAGTCAACTTTGTATAATTTCAGGCAGAAATAGAAGCATGCTATGAAGGGAAGGTGAAAGCCCACACTGACATACTCAAGAATTGAACTGCAAACTAGAAAGGAAAAAAAGACGCTTTACTTTTCGCGTTATAGTTTAAGGTAGTAACAAAATTGGTCGCCAAAATGAAATTAAAAACAAAAATGTTTCTGCTAATGTTATGACCTGATAAAGATATGAATCCATATATTTCCAAACAGAAATGAATTAATTACTTATACGTTACTCTGTTTGTTTCAATTTGTTTGGCCTACTTTGACTTGGCACAGAGTTTCAGAAAATAAAGAAAAATTTTGAAACTTGTGGTCTTAAATTAAAGATATATCAGAACTCAAAAGTACTAAAATGTTCTTATGTGAAGATGATGAAACTAAAGAGTTGCTAAAAAGGGAAAGAGTTCTTTTGAAATTTACTAAAAAGGAGAAGTAGGTAAAACAAATTGAAACGGAAGAAGTATTTATTTTCCTCAAGAAATTCAAAAGTTCACTTACTAATGGACAAATGACCAACAATAAGAAAACTCATGCTCATGATTAATTAGGCACAGGTGTTAGCTGAAATTCTCTAAGGGCTGTGATAACTTAGCATATACTCAAGAGGATTAAAAAAAAAGGTCACATGTTATCACAAGAACCACTAGTTCAATTTTACTTCACAGTAGCATTAAACAGTAAACACATATGCATAATAAAAATGAGTCAGCAGAAAAAATGTCCATGGGTGTTTTCTACCTACGTCAGATAAAAGACTACATTAAAGACCGTCAGTTAGTATTAGATTTGAAAGCAAGTAATTGTCAGCAGTCATGTAGACATGTTCTACAGACAACCAGTCAGTTCTACCCTCCATTATTACCCGGTTATTTGCACAAGTCTTCAATAGTTTGATATGTAAGAGGGGATACACAACTGCCTGTCGGTAAAACAAAAGACCCTCCTAAACTAGATGTAGATGATATTGGCAAGAGTGGAGCTATCCAATTATGTTACGCTTAAATAGGCCAATCATTAACATCATATACCAAAATCGTCACGCTCTCTAACACTTCCCAGTTAACATGAAAGCCGAACCTCAAAGCTCGAGGACAAGTAAACATGAATGATTAGGCTTGATTTACCAATAACTGAAGCAAGGTATATCTATAAAGACCGGAGAGAGATGTTAATTTGTAGTGAATATTATATTTGTCACAACTAGTGCTTTTTGGAGTTATTTTCGTAATTAGAGGGGCTTACAAGGGTGAATCGGTAAATTCACATTTTTTTGCACTCAACTTGCCCTCCAAATTTCAAACCGCTACCTGACTATCCAAAACATTAGCCAATAATAACCCTGTCAAATACCAAATGATTTTCTTCCATTATGTATCCACTCTTTTTCTTCCAATCTTTGTCTTCCATTGTTGTTTCGTTTACATTTTCAAAATTCGGCTATTTTCGCTCTCTCTTTCGTTCATAAATTTAATGGACAATGTTTATGTTGTTTTTAAGAAGAAAAGACAAGTATATACTCAACTTGGTCAGAATGACCATTGGAGTTGGTAGAAGCTTGTACCGAAAATATGACAAGTATGATGATGCAGATTGGAACCTTCAAATAGATAGAGTGAAATTATCCATGAAATCATTTAGTACTTAGCAATTTTTTTGGCTGAAGTTTTTGAAAAATTATTTGGATGATTTTTAAAATGTAAATTAAATATTCTTTATTTTGTTATGTTTAGTTTAAAATTTTGTTGTATCAGATTGCATCATGTATTGAGACTGATATTTTTGGAGTAGGCCCTTGGTCATTCTTTCACTTCTTGACAAAAAAAGTAGTTGAATTACAATATGGGCCTTAATTTTGCCCTAAATTTATCCTATAAAAAAATTTACTTTCATAAATATTAAAATAAATATGACTACAACACAATTTGATCTAAAAATTTCTTAATGTATGTTTTGCTAATTGATTGATATCTGTGAGATCTAGAGTTTTCATAAAGTTAAAACAACACCAAAAATAAAAACACACACACATACATTGATAGAGTAGCACATCCATGGCTACCACCCTCTTCTTTGTTCGCATTCTTAACCTCCTCAATGTACGTATGGAAACAAAGCCTCAACTCCCACAGTTCTTCCACAAAATAATTAAGGTCCCTTACTTCGTCTTTCAACAGTTCGATCTCCCAATCCATATGGTACCATCTTCTTCGCACAACACATGGAGTTCCAATTGTGGAAGAAGAGATGGTCATGTTTATATACTAAAGATTTTTTTGCTTGGTAATATAATGGACGAGTGATATTAGAAGGAAAGAGGGTTGAGTGTATTTAAAGCCTAAGAAGTCCAAAGGTTTATTGGAAGATTCAATGTATTGATTAGTCACATTGACATTGGTTCTACAAAGAAGACACAAAAAGTCTACATTGAGTATTCTTTTTGTTGAATAGGTAGAAGAAAGAAATGCAAAAGATTTTCTTTCTTTATATGTCAAAAATTTACTAATTACACTCATCACCAAAGTCTATATCTTTCATTTTTCCTAGTTAAATTTGTTCATGTTAAAATATAGTAAACCCTAAACCAACTTAACAAAATAAAGAACATTCAATTTACATTCCAAAAGATCATCTAAATAATTTATTTGACAAATTAATCTTTCACTAAATTTCCAAAACTCCAACCAAAAATATTGTAGACATAGACATATTTTTGCTCATCAAGTTCTAATTTCTTTACATCCGCTACTGAATTACAACATTATTAATCGAATAATTTTATTTTATTTATTCAAAGATTCCAATCTTTAAAGCTTCAACAACATCTCCATACCAATCATATTTTTAATACAATTTTTCACCAACTCCAATGATCATTTCTACATATTCTTACCAAGTTAAGTATATATCAAGCCAAATCATTTGAGATTCAGCTTTCATGTTAATAGGGTCAGAGGAAGTGATATATGATGTTATTAATTGACGTATCTAAACGTAACATAATTGGATAGTTTCAGTCTTGTCAATATGATATATATCTAGTTTAGAAAGATTTCTTGTTCTACTGCCAGGTAACTAGGTGTCCCCTCTTACATAACAAATTATTAAAGACTTGTACAAATAACCGGTTAAACCGGACTGACTATCGGCTCCACCTGGTTGTTCACCAATTACTTGCTCTCAAATCTAATACTAACAGATAATCTTAATGAAATCTTCCATTTGACGTGGGGAGAAAAATACTCATGCTTGAATATTGTATAATACTTCTTTTGTACTATGGATAGATTCAATTTGTTAAGGCAGCAAGCCACTATTTTAAGCCTGGATAAAAGACCCACTTTTGGTCCACTCCATAATTTCTGGCATAGTGCAGCACAGTGCAGATATATCCAACTACAAGTCTACTGTACAATTATAAATCACATTCCAGAAAACGACCCATCAAAAGGCCATTCGGCGCCACACAGAAAAAAAGCAGGAAAAATTGAAACAGTAATACTAAATACTCGCAAACAAACAACAACTTTCAAAGAACAGATCAAAGCAGAGAAAAAGAATACCTGAATCGAATTCGTTTCAGATCGTTTCCACCTTCAGGTAGAGAAACAAACGTGATTAGAACACCAGGCTCCACCTGAGCAACCCATTCATTGGACTCCTCATCATCTTCTTCCATACCGACAACCGATTCACTCCGGCCACTTACTGATACCGGCGTACTTTCACCACTGGACAGAACTTTCAATCTCTCTTTCATTTCCTTACCCCACACCCTTGGTGTTGAATTTGAACTCCCAGTCCTTTTATACGAGTAATGAAATCTTTCAGACACAGACCCAGTTTCAGAATCAGCATAGTTAGGGTTCTGGTTATTGTTTGAACCCCCTGAACATGGCTTACAGTTCTTATACGCTCCTGAAGCTTTAACTGCCATATCCTTGATCTGAAAAAAAAAACATCAAAACCACAGCTAAATATACATGCTTTTGCACTTAACAACAGCTTTTTCAAGTTCATTGAGAAAAAAAAACCACCTGAGCGGTAAGGGCTTTAATGGCTTGCTTTTTGCTGGGAGTTGCAGCCGTTTCATCTTCCTCTGGTTCACGCAGAGATCCAGTATTAAGCTGCTTCGAACATGCTATACAAGTCAACATTCTCAAATTTTCAACCTAGCAAAATACCCACTAAGAAGAAATACCCTATTACTGACAAACTAAGCACTCATCACTTACAGACCATCAAAACAAAAACAGAGTAGAAACAGAGGACTACTGTTACACACTACTTAACCCCAAAACTGGAAAAAATAAACAGAAGGGGGTCAGTCTTTTTGAGCAATAAAGACAGATTTACATCTGAAAACCAAACAACGTAACACAAATACTAGTCTTCAGATCAACCTGAAACAAAAACAAAAGCTGAATTCGAATACGGCGAAGAAGAAGAAAGAGAGAGAGAAATATGAAATTGGGTTTTGTGAAAAAAAGAGTAGAATACTACTCCGCAACCGAGGCATTAAAGGCGGAAAATAGATATAAGATGAGATCACGAGAGAGAGGTGGATCTCACTATAGTAGTTTCATTACTCAAATGAAATGGAGTCAGAGTAGTATTAATACTCGTTTTCCATTGTGCCCAGTTACTACTCATCACTCTCTTTTTGTCTGTGGAACTTGAGCAGTTACAGGTAGAAAGTGAGAGAGAGAAGATGAGAGAAAGGGCTGTTGAGATTTGTGGGGTTTTCGATGCTATAGAGGGGGCCAAGTATCAAAACGAGGGCTGTGGCAACTTGTGTTTCTCTCTCTCTTTCTTCACCTTACAACTTTATTATTTTTAATGAAAAAAAAGATGTTTGCGAGATCGTTTGATAGAACATATAAAAATAATTTTTTTGAGTTTTATTTTCACTATTTATATGTGTTATATGTGTCACTATGGTATATTTATTATGTGTACCGCATATATGTAATATTGAGAGGGAATTGATTTCGAGAGTCATTTCAAAGGACATAGATATTTTTTAATATTTGTGATTTCACAAAAATAATATATAAATGATATTATTTTTTAGTTTATTTTTCAGAGTTATTTTCTCTGTTCCTATTTATTTGTTCATATTTTCTCTTTTAGATGTCCCTATTTACTTGTACATTTTGACAAATCAAGAAAGGACAAATTTTTTTTTCTATTATACCCTTACTTAAACTTCTTGTAAATTTCTAAGTTTTAATTCATCCTTTTTGAAACCATATTTAATAAGGGTAAAATTATAACTTCACTATGTTAATTATTGTTATCTTAATATGTGTGCATTTTCTAAAGTGGACAACTAAATAGGGATAGAGGGAGTATTAGTTTTGAAAAAAACATAGATAGATTAGATAATTAATTTATGTTTATTAGTTAATTTAATTAATCAAAATAATCTAATTCATAATCATTTCGAGTATTAAAAACTTGAGCTTACGACAACACTAAATAAGGATATAATGATAAACTTATCTAGTTTTCTTATGAGACGTGGAACCTAAAATGGTGATAACTAAATAAGAACGGAAAGAGAGTTACATTTTGAAAAAATAATTTAAAGAATAAGTAAATAATATTAAGAATATATCGTGAAATTATTTTTTCCTCACGTATTAAAAATAACAAATAAAACAAAAATCTATTTTTAAAATAATATATAAATAAACAATTAACAAAAAGTACTTCCTCCGTTTCAAATAGAGTGACCTAGCTTGATTTGGAATGAAGTTTAAGAAAAAAAAGAATTTTTTAATCCTGTGGTTCTAAATTAAAGTTATGTCAAATGTACCAAAATGTCCTTCAATCTTGTGGTCTTAAATATGCCACGTGAAAAAATTAAAGTTAAAGTGTTGGCAAAAAATAAAACAGATCATTCTTTTTGAAACAGACGAAAAAAAAAATAATGTCATTCTTTTTTTAACAGAGGAAAAAAAATTATGTCATTCTTTTTTAAATAGAGGAAGTATATAATAGGTAGAGAGGCGTTGGGATGATTTGGAAGTACTCATTTCTTTTAATTTGTTTTTTAATTCAAAATCAATAAATAAGACTTACGAATTTTATTTTTTAAAATTAAAAATATATTAAATTATTTTAATTTTATAATGTTAAATATATCATGTAAAAAATTAAAATTAAAAATTGTTAAAAATTTAGAAAAATATTTTTTAAAAAAAATAAATTAAAAAGAAAAATAAGTTAAATAAGTTCAAATGAAGCTAAATTGAATATGGTGTATTATTTAGTTACAATGAGATGTTTCTTATCCATTGTTTAATTCAGTGTATTATGATTGTTTGTTCCTTAATCGCACTTATTCATGTATACTACTAATAAATCTTGTATCGCTACTACCATTATTTGTTAGTTTGTTTATTATATATAGGATATAAATTTTACTTTCTCTATTTTTAATTATTTGTATATTTTTTAATTGACATATCTATTAAAAATAGTAATTTTATCATTTTATTTTTATTAATTATGAAGTAGATGAATTAAGAATTTAAGTTTTTCAAAAAGTTCAACATTTTTCAAAGTAATTAATTGAGAGTATAATAGGCAAATATAATGTTTTTTTCTTGATTTGTCAAAAAGAAAAAAAATAGGAACAACTAAAAAGAAAAAATGGACAAGTAATTACTAACAGAGAATATTAAATAAAGGATTGATGAGTCGTAGGGTGTACAAGAATAAAGTATAATAACGTGTATTAGTAATGCTTACATTATTGATACTAGTACTAGTTACGTTTTCACTTGTTATGCGTGAATTATTTCTTATGCATTGTTTAATTTTGTGTATTACAAATAAGATATATTTCATAATTTCAAAAAAATAAATACTAATATTTATCTACAAAAACACTCACCACAAATACAATAGAAAAAAAGGGAATGTGAAAAGGATTTTGAGAAACAATTATGTTTTTATAATCATTCACGGATCTATTATATCAATAATTTTCTAAACATATAAAATTATGACTTCGTCTTGAAGGGAAAGGAGAATAGACGTCTGTGGCGATTTGGCGAGGAAAGGCTCGAAATATTCCCTCAATTCTGGGTTAAGGCTCAAAGTGATCATTGAGTTTTCACATGAAGCACTAATAGTCCCTCATGTTTGCAATATTGGTGCACTTTTTGAACCTCCCGTAAAATTTTGCCTATTTTTTAGCATTAATTTTGTCCAAAATTTTATATAAGGAATGTTCAATCGTCTTTTTATATATATAATAGAAATATTAACTCTATCTCTATCTGAGAGAAGATGATAAGAAAAACACCTTGTTCTGTTTACTAGAAATATTACTGCAGTTAAACTAAAAAACATTTTAACATATGACTTTGCAGGAAAAGAAAAAATTATACTATTGCACGTGAAATTATCATGATAAACCTCTCGACTTTATCTGCAATACGGTTTTTACGAAACAAAATAAAAATGTTTTTCTTCTCACATTCGTTCATATGGAGTTGTTATTTCTACTAAATATATAAAATAACGATTGAACATTTCATACATAGGTTGTGGATAAAAATAAATGCTAAAAAATAGGTAAAATTTTTGAAGGAAAACCGAAAGTGCATCAATATTACAAACATAAGGAACTATTAATGGTCCATGTAAAAATTCAAGAATCAATTCGAGCCCTAACAGAAAGGAAAGGGACTATTTTGATCCTTTCCTCTGATTTGACAATCCTAATGAAAATAGGCGTTTGTTACATGCGCCACTCTATGTTTGTCGCTCTCACTCCCCAAAAGGCAAAAAAGGGGTATTTGGCTATTTGCTATCTCTATTTACACAGTAACATTTGCTTGCGGATTTGTGTTTTTGTTATTTCAATAATAATATTCAGAAAATATCCCTATTGGTTTTCCTTTATACCTTTTTCGTTTTTCTATGGTAGTAAACTAAATTTGTGAAAAATGTGTGGTCCCTTCTCAATCCTTTCTTTTTTTTAAAAAAATAATATTTTCTTCGTTTTAATTTATGTGATATATTTTTTTAGATTTTAGATTTTAATAAATTTATTTTGATTGCAATTTTTTATATGTTTTTTACTTATTGTGATTTATAATACTTTTTAGATAGTTTACAAATATATGAATTTTATTTTTAAAAAATTAAACAATCTACGCATAAATTTTTATCAAATTTAAACTGTTTGATTTTTAAATAATGAAAAATTAACGCATAAATTAAGACAAAATGAATATTACATGCTAGTATCCTAATTCCACCTTTGAAATGACTGTCACCACTACGGACCAGTTTGGCCATAGATTTTTTAAATAATATTTGGGGGGGAAATTTGACAAATAATTATTTGTTTATATAATGTATCATTGTTTGGCAAATATCTCAAATTTTCAAATATTAGTTTTTTCTAATATTTGGATCGAATCTCATTAGTTGGGATCTTAGAAATTGAAAGTTTACTTCATCTTATACAAAAGCACCTTATATATAATTGTTTGCATTATATTTTATATTTTTTTTATGTGAATACAAAAGTAATGATAAAACATTTAGCGAATATGAAATTTAAATGATTCTCACCTGATCGTAAAGAACAAGATTTTATGATAAAGTTTAGATGAAAATACCATTTCTAATCAAAGTTAAATTACTTTGGTATTTGCCACCATAACTAAACCGACCCATTAAGTAAGACAATACCTTTACTTTTGTATCAAAATTAAAATTTGAATTTGAATGAAAGAAATAAAAGTGAGTCTTGGCTTTAATTTTAATGTACATGAAGCTTTTTATCCATCTGCTAAAAAAAGAAGCTTCACCACATGGCTTATTTTTATGTGATGATTAGCAACAAAAGTTGGTAGTGATGAAAATGCTACGGAAAAAAGGTACAAATACGGTTGGCAATTTTTAGATCTCTAGCTTGTTTTTATTTACAAAGTATGTCCATCACTTTACATACAAAATAATCATAATAATTACTTAATTAATACTACTTATAGAATTTTTAGTATATCTTATGTCTCTCATTATTTTTTTTCAATAGGTTTTGTGACAGGGCATATAAAAATACTATATATCGATTAATTATTTGTCCAATCATATTACTAAAGATAATGTAAAAATTAAGGGATAAAAAATCTGACGAACAGTATGAATCAATAAGTTCAAGGAAAAATCAATCCATCTTAAGATAAAAAATCGTGGGATGCTTGTTATTTTTTAATGTAATCTCTTGATTTTTTATAATTCTTTTCATTAAGGAACTATGTGGATTATTGATTTGCAAAATTGTAGTTGAAGAATATAATTATTAAAACAATGAAAAAATTGTTATAAAAAATATATGAATTTGCTTCGAAATACCTTATATTTTACGTAAAAATCAATAAACATAATTTGTTGTCCTTTGATTTTAACCGACTCTGTCGATTGATTTTTCAAATCAGAGACGTTAAAATCTAACGTCGTTGATTGCATTGGTTTGGGCCACTACACTGATCATGCCCATCGACTTTGACTTTTATTTTTCAAACCATTTTTAATAGTAAATATTATTAGAATTTAAATTAAATTTCTCAATTTTGAACTTCAAAAAATAAAGTAATTTTTGACACGAAACGATACATCATTCAAATTGAAATTTTCTGATTTATACAAGTAGAACATAAAATGAAAAAGTGGTACTCCAATAAATAAGATATATATATATATAGTATATGAAATACTTTAAAGAGTATATTACTAATTAATTTGGACAGCATAACGGACCCTTACCACATGAGAATTAAGAGGGGTGTAGGGGTACCTACTAGCCTACAAAATAAATAATGGTAAAAATAAATAAAAGTAGTCCATGATCAAGCCACGTGAATGTGGCTATTTTATTTGAACAAAGATGTTTAATTATTATTTTTAATATATAGTTTCTCTATTATAATTATAATTACCTATTTAAGGATCCACCGCAATATATACATGATATATTACATTTCATTCTAATTTTTGCTTCTTAGTCTTGCAAAAATAGGATTTTCTGCTCTACGAAAATAATATCTATTTTTTATGTTATTATTTCTTATTTTTTCAACTAGAGTTTTATGTTTTACTCAATTTGGGTTTGTTATTTGAAAATGTTACTATATAAATATATATATTTATATATATATATATATAAAATTTAAGTGTTACATAGTTTTTTTTTTTTTTAAAGTATTGATATAGTGATTTAATTAAGGAGTTATCTGACTTTTGATTCTTCAATTCAACGAGTATAAAGTTGTCATTCAACCCTACCAATTTAAAAGAAAAAAAACAGGTTTCGAGTAATTCCACCTTCTTTCCGTTATTTGTGCTCACACGTCCCCTTTCTCCTACTCTTTTAAAGCTATCACTAAAGACTTTTTAGTCGCGGAAGCATTAACTAGTCTATTGGAAAATTCCTACATAAGTTGTCTGATTCCATCTTTTTTAAAAAATACTTTTATGATAGTCGAGTTACATTGTTATCTCTTTCAAGACGTTCCTTCTAACTTTTTATTTTCAAATGAACGGAAAAAAGTAGAAAGCTTTCTTTCGAGAGCCTCTTTAGTTGGACTCGAACTATAATTATGATGTGATGGATGAAATTCTTTTGTTCATAATCAAATGTTGCGAATTCAAAAAAGTATTTATATTTTTCCTTTAGTAAATCTTATACCACATAAATTTAAATTAATCTAACCCTAAAACAAGTACAAAAGAGACAGAGTGAAATATATTAAAAAAAAAAGGTACAAAATATGCACCAAAGTTTTATTCTATGTTATACTGCATACTTAGCTTGCAGCAGCAACTAGTTAGCCTAGTGTATAAAAAATAATGCAAAAGGTCATCTTAACTTATTCCCATAAGAAAAATACACAAATAAAATGAGTTCTATTTAGCTAGGCATTTGGTGGTAAATAATTAAATATACCACTTGCTAAATTTTAAGTTTCTATACAATAACAATACCACCATTAATGTATAACTTGTGATTAATATAATTTTACGAGTGAAATTTAAATTCTCAGTTTTTATACACAAACATATCACATGTTAAAAATATTGACTTAAATTGTGGTTTAATTTCTAGCCAGAATCATATTGGTGTACTTAATTTTTGTGACCAAACCAAACAACTAAATTGGTTGTGATGAGTAAAGTTTTGAATAATATGGTAGTGGTTCAATAAATGTCATCATCATATATATTCATTAATTACTATTTTCTATCCGTTGTAACTTTTCATTTGATCAGCAATGTATTTGATATGGTTTTCATAAAGTGGGACATGAAATAAATTATAATAATATGCTTTAAATAGTGTGGCAAATCAAATTAAATGGTCCATGACTTTCTTGATCATCCTAGGTCTGCTACTTTTTCTTTGTGCCCTATACGCTTCGTTTCCGTTTTACTTGTCAATTTTAAATTTTGTTCGTCTCTAAAAAATAATGAAATAATTTTTTTTATCATAATATGTAAGAAGAGTAAAGTAAAGATAAAAAATTATTTTAAAAATAATCGGAGAAAATAAAAATAAACGGAGAAAATACATACGAATACACTGACCTCATGAGCTCCGGGTTTTGGGGGATGATCAGAACTTGAAAAACAACAAAAGAATAGGAAAGTCTTCAGCATATTGAGGGACCACCTCATCCACCACTCAATATACATTAATTAGGGCCAAATTTGAAATATTTGTATAGTTTAAAGGTTCGGAGGTTTTGAATTTGAGTTTTAAATATAAAGAAAATTTCGTTAGAGAGATTATTTCATATGGATCATGTAATGCGTGATTGAATTTAACTGGATTTTTAAGGTAAGCTTCAGAAATTATATAGAAAAAAACAAGAAAGATTAATAATAATAAAAAAAAGGTATATCAAAATTAATCTTATCATAACAGAGTAATATTTGACTTTAACTATTAACGATGACAAATTTGGACAATTTCGCAAAGTTAGTGAGTAAATTGGACCTTATATGAATGGTTGAATTCTTCCTTGACATAAGAGAGGAGTAAAGATGCGAAGAGAGATTCATAAATCGTTTTAGATCATTGTATTCAAATTTGTTATTATTATTTTTAATCTACTTATATAAATTTTAATATTATCATTGGACAATACGTAACTCTTCGTAATAAAGTCTGGTATTATAACTTGAAAAATGTAACAACTTATTGTAGCTAGTTGTCGACTAAATTGCGCTAATAATAAAATTAAAAAGAAATTTATACAAATATTATTAGTTATTTCATCTCATACTATGCACAATGTATCACATAAATTTCTCATAATTTATATATATGTTGTAGTTATATAAATTTCTAAATTACAAATAAAATGTTATATTAATCTATACATGAATTTTTTATTTTCTTAAACAAATATGAAAAGTTATATTAATTTAATATTTGTATGGTGCCTTAATAATATGATTGCATTGCATGGGTATGTGAAGAGGAAAATGGAATTTTCGTTGTGTGACATGAGTATACTTTTGTCTCCTAAAGTAGAGTTCTGCCAAGAGTTGGCCCCTATCACTTACTTAAATCTAAAATGCTTTACTTTTTGCCCACAACATGTCGAAAACATTTCTGCTCGTTTCTCACTCGATGTTTAATATTTATTTTAGAGTCTGATTTCTTTGAATTTGTATTAGAAAATTTTATATTTAAGATAAAATGCTTTATAACAAATGCGACTTCGTGCTCAAAATGAAAACTCAAACTCAAAATATCTAATTAAGAATGAATAAATACTTATCAATCATCGTACATTTATAACTAATAGCTCTCAACTAACAAAATCTTTTATAAATGTGTTTCTTGTGCTTATATTTTGTTAGTAATGAATTTCTTAATGATTTGATTCGACGAATTCAATTACATGCGTTTTATAAAAATAGAGTGTTTGTCATCTAATAGTTTGGAAAACTTTTTTTTTTTTAACTTGTCAATTCATTGGGTTTTAGTTGTAGTGTTGGAGTTTTGAATGGAATTGATAGACAGGGCGGTTTAAAATTGAATTGAAAAAAAGTTATTTGATTTATTGTAATGGACTATTGATTTAGCGATTTCAGTAATCGTTTTACTTATTATTAATTATTGGGTTATCGTTTTTTTGACGGTATGAGTTTTTTCTTGACGGGTTAACCGATAACTTGATAGTAAATTAATAAATTATATTTATACTATTCGGTATATAAGGTCCTTACTTAGGGTTTAATTTCATACTTTTAATTCAGATTGTCTTAAACTATCAATTATTCTACAATGTACCAGTGTTTGCTTTTGAGCAAGATGAAACCTCTCAACTAATTATGTGTATAGTTCATTTCATTTTCACTTTGTTTCTTAGTAGTATTCAATGATTTATTTAATTTTGATTAAATTGATGATCGAATCAATAATTATCGATAACTGATAAATAAAGGGCACCTTTCACATATAGCAAACAAAAAATTCATATTTGTATGTTATAGCAAACTTTGCGTAATTGCGCTCCATAGCAAACATAAAAACTGTATAATTCGCTATACATATACAAGTGTATAATTCGCTGGCCTATTTCGCTGCAATTGTATAATTTGCTTTGCATACAGTTGAATCGAATTAAAATGTATGTATATTGCATAATTATAAGTGTATAGCAAGAAGATATATGTTTTTCTCGCTTTATAAAAAAACAGAAACACAATATATACACTTCTGTTGTATAAAGCTAAAGAAAATTGTATTTCACTGCAATTGTATAATTCGCAATTGTATAATTCGTTGGCCTTTTTCTCTGCAATATTTGAAGTAAAATGTTTGTAAATTGTATAATTAAGTGTATAACACGAAGATATACATTTTTGCATGTGTATATACAATTTTCTCTTGCTTTATACAAAACAGAAATATACACTTCTGTGTATAAAGCGAGAGAGGCGAGCGAGAATGGAGAGTGACGAGCGAGATTTTTGGGAGAGAGACGCTGGCAAATTTTAGCTAATGTTTGCTATGGAGCACAATTAAATCAAACCCTAGCTATTCCATTTAATTTAGGTTATTAGTTTACTATTATATACAATTTTCCCATAAATAAATATCCTAATTATTCGATAAAAACTTGGCATTTCTCCTAAACTGTACAACCGAGATCTCCTTTAGCCCAACTACTAAGGCCCATCATGGCATGGTGGGCCGAAGCAATGGATCAAAACATTTAGCCCTATAACATTTTCAATGAAACTCTGGTCATTTGTATGAATACGTCTATTGTTTAGAGTGATTTTTAATTTTTGCCCTTCGCGCTTTTAAGTAACAAAAAGCTTAGCCCAAAATATTCCTAACATCGAAAAAGGCATAAGTGCAGCGTATATACATAAGTTATGCCTTGTAAAACATGAATTAGTTCCTACAGAACTTTTATCGATAGAGGCATAAAATTAGTTTTAAGCTTATGTCATAAGAAGTTCATAACCAAAAATTATATCTCAAAGACATAACTTGGTTCGTATGAAACTTATATCAATAGAGGCATAAGTCAAGTCGTGCCTCAAGAGGCATAACTTATTCGTAACAAAATTAGATACTGCAAAACTTATGTCGTACAGGATAAAAGTTGTCTAAACTTATTACGAAATAAATTAGGTCATAGTCAAGGACTGATTAACCTACAAATACAAAAACTTGATGAAACACCATAATGTTTTGGTTAGGTTCAATTCAAAATTAACAAAAATTTAATTAAGCACAAGTGTTATTTTTCCCTCCACTAATCTAAAATCTTGATCCACTATAATAGGAAGAGCTATTACACATAACATACTTGTATCAATCCCAAACAAAAATAATACTATTAAAAATTTGTTTAATTATGGAGTTAATTAGAAGAAGAAATGCACCTCATCAAAATGAAATTCCTCCCCTCGAACTACTTGACGAGGAAGATGATAAGAAAAGTAAGAGGAAGATTACAACGAAGCAGAAATGGTCATGTATCGATAGTTGTTGTTGGTTTGTAGGATACATTTGTACTGTGTGGTGGATTTTATTGTTTTTGTACAATGCTATGCCAGCTTCGTTTCCACAGTACGTAACTGAGAAGATTAATGGGCCAGTAGCTGATCCTCCTGGCGTAAAGCTACGAAATGAAGGGCTAAAGGTTAAACATCCAGTAGTTTTTGTACCTGGGATTGTTACTTGTGGCCTTGAGCTATGGGAGGGACATCAGTGTGCTGAAGGATTGTTTCGAAAGCGGTTATGGGGTGGTACTTTTGGCGAAGTGTATAAAAGGTCAGAGACGAATCTAGAATTTGAAATTTATAGGTTCAATCTATAAAGTTGTTATAATCAATTTCATTAAAGATTATGAGTTCAAACTTCATATTAATGAATAAACTTATGCTCCAGGTTCAGATGAACCTGGTATGTTTTTGTAGATCGATGCAGGGGAATAAACTTCATTGGTATCAATAGTATGAGATGAGATCTAGGATATGGGTACTATCTCAAAATAAATAAACTTATATTTGATAAATTTTTTAAATATATATATATATAGATGATATGAGTTATGGTGCTACTGAATAGCTACAATTGCAAAAAGGAAAAAAGTTTATTTTAATGATTATCTGTTTGTGTATGGTAACCAGACCGTTTTGTTGGGCGGAACACATGTCATTGGACAATGAATCTGGGTTGGATCCTCCGGGAATTCGGGTTAGGCCAGTTGCTGGACTTGTTGCAGCAGATTACTTTGCACCAGGATATTTTGTGTGGGCAGTTTTGATTGCTAATTTGGCGCGAATAGGATATGAGGAGAAAACGATGTATATGGCTGCATATGACTGGAGATTATCCATTCAGAATACTGAGGTATAAATTTAACTTTCTGTATGCTTGAGCATTGTTGTTTCCTTAATCAACTTAATGTCAATGGTGAAATCATTTCATCAGGTGCGCGACCAGACACTAAGCCAGATAAAAAGCAATATAGAACTGATGGTTGCTACTAATGGAGGCAATAAGGCAGTAATTGTTCCACATTCTATGGGAGCTATTTACTTTTTGTATTTCATGAAGTGGGTCGAGGCACCAGCTCCGATGGGTGGTGGTGGTGGTCCTGATTGGTGTGCCAAACATATTAAAGCAGTGATGAATATTGGTGCGCCGTTTCTAGGTGTTCCTAAAGCATTAGCTGCACTTTTCTCAGCTGAAGCTCGAGATGTCGCTATTGCAAGGTAAAATTGGTTCATGTGGATGTTTTCTCTTTGACAACACAAATAAAGAAATAGTACATCTGCTATAGAGCTAAATCATTTCTTGGCTTCTACACTTGACTGAGAAGCAATACCTCAAAATTAATCCTAAAATGCTCCTCTAAATCTGAGTGTTGGGTTTTTAAAGCTTTGCTAATCTGAATACAGGAGATAACACTGAGCTTGGTAACTAAGGCCGTGAGAAATTCTTTCCATATCTGTTTCTTGAGCTAGATTTGAGTATGTGTTGGTGCTTTGACGTGTGAGTAGTAATTGCCGTTAAACATGTGGTTTACATCCTTATTTCCTTTTCCCTCAACTTTGCACTACGTAAGAGATACTATTTCATAGCCTTTTTATGTTCCAACACTAGATGTTATGTACAAAATACAAGTCCTTGAATGCTTCCGCGTGTAGTCTGTTCCTTCTTCATTGGTAGTCTTCTTGATCATCACTAATTTACTTAAATTTCAGGAGTAAAGCATCAGTTGTTATGGACAAGGATTTATTTCGTATTCAAACACTACCACATTTAATGAGGATGCTTCGGACTTGGGATTCAACCATGTCTATGTTACCAAAAGGAGGAGAGACGATTTGGGGTGGTCTTGACTGGTCTCCAGAAGAAGGCTATTCTCCTCGCAAAAGAAAACTAAGGGACAAAACTAGTCATACGTCAAGCCATCAGGACAATCAAACTGTAGAATCTAAAGGAAAACATGTTAATTATGGAAGGATGATATCATTTGGAAAGGATGCAGCACAGAAACCTTCATCAGATATTACTAGGATTGACTTCAGAGTAATGTTAACCAGAAACCAAATGCTCCTTATTTATCGTTCTATACATATTTCTATGCTTTCTTCTATTCGTTGCAACATGTTAAATAAGGCTCACAAACATAAATTTTTGTGCTTGAGAAAGACATTTGTGAGGCATAGCTTTGGTACCTGTCATCTAACATTTTGATCCTTATAAAGCAACAAAGAATAACTACAACAATTCAATCGAAACAAATATATGATGAACATTAACTCAGTAGTACAGTAGGAAATTATCTCTTCCCCACTTTCTTCTTTTTGTCTCTTAGTAGCTGTGTTTGTTTACATGCAGGGTGCAGTGAAGGGCACGAACAAAGCAAATAACACATGTGATGTGTGGACAGAGTACTATGACATGGGCGTTGCTGGTATAAAAGCTGTGGAAGAATACAAGGTTTATACAGCTGGAGATATATTGGATCTACTCCACTTTGTTGCCCCAAAGATGATGGCTCGTGGAGGCGCTCATTTTTCATATGGGATAGCTGAAGATTTGGATGATCCAATGTATTCACACTACAAATACTGGTCAAATCCGTTGGAAACAAAGTGAGTACTTTCATTTGAACTCTGTCTCCGTACTATTTTAGTTGTTGTCTTTGTACAAAGAATGCCTCTTGTTATAGTCTACGAGTAGAAAATGACCTCGAGTTCATTTTATCTTTACCTTGTTAACACTACAGGCTACCAAATGCTCCTGAAATGGAGCTTTATTCGATGTATGGAGTTGGCATTCCAACTGAAAGAGCATATGTTTACGGGCAAACACCAATAGCACAATGTCATATTCCATTCCAGATTGAAACTTCAGCTGATGAAGGGAATGAGTGTTGTATGAAGAATGGTGTTCTGACTGTTGATGGCGATGAGACGGTGCCTATTTTAAGTGCAGGCTTCATGTGTGCAAAAGGATGGCGCGGAAAAACTAGATTTAATCCTTCAGGAATCAAAACTTATACAAGGGAGTATGATCATGCTCCTCCCGCGAACCTTCTTGAGGGTCGTGGTACACAGAGTGGAAATCATGTTGATATTATGGGAAATTTCGCTTTGATTGAAGATATTATGAGAGTTGCAGCTGGTGCAACAGGCAAAGACTTGGGAGGTGATCAAGTTCACTCGGACATCTTCAAGTGGTCTGAGAAGATTGATTTACGTCTTTAGGGGAACACTGGGTGCACTACTTTCTCTTATATGATGAAGTACTTGACTCAACGGTTAGAATATCACTTTCATATCTACATCATTGTGATGGTGATCTATCTTTACGTCTTTAAGTTTCATCATGTCAAGATGTCTGCTTCGTGTATAATCACGAAGTTATATGCTGATATGAGTTCATCTGGAAGCCACACAAACCCTTCCTGTCAAATGTATGGACAACAACATTACCTTGTATAATCCCACTCATGGGAGATACTAAATTATGAAATCATGTCATGGATCTACCACTGACGTTTGGAGAGCCTAGCAACACTTAACTTTTATCCGATTATGTAGACGATTAAATGGATCCCAGATAGAATGCAGGATGTTTTGTGTATCTCGTAGTGTAATATGTCAAAGTTGGAGCTAGTTGCCCAAATCAGGAACAATTAGGAATAGAATTGATATTGTACCAACATCGTATTCTCAAAGATATTGTATTTCAAATGTGTTGTTATACAGACTTGTGGAATAGCTACTCAATGAATGAACAACTTTTCTTCCTTATTTGTGATAACATGAATTTCTTGGGTACTGTAGTTCTGTTGAATATACTTATCGTAGAAATGCATAATAAGACGGTGTACAATAGACTTTTATCGACGAACCCTTTTTCGGACTCCACAAGTAAAGAAAGCTTAATATATCGATTTTTTTTATAGAGTTCAGAAGAAAAAAAGAGAAACGGAAAAATTGGAAGAAGAAATGACATATGAAAAAATGATTGGATAGAGATATATATATACTATCACATAATGTTTGACTTTGCAAGTGTAATAGATTATTACGGTAGTGGAGTCAGAATTTTTAATAAGATGTTTAAATTTTGAAAAAATGGACATACAAAGAAGTTGAAAGAAATTTGACATTTACTATAGAAACCTAAAAAATTGTTTTAACCATGTATAAATGATTAATTTTTCGTCGAAAGGGATTTGAAATGAACCGCCTAACTATAACGTGGCTCCATCACTGATTACAGATAATTATGTATAATTGCTAAATTAATAACTTGAAAAAAAAAGCAAACAACCTTTTATAACGAGTTAAATTTTATTTATATTATAAAACCCCAATCATTAAGTGTATATGTCTAATGCACGCAAGCTACAGTTTATATAAGAAATAAAATAGAAATGATCAATTTAGTTATGCGCTTAGAAATGATCAATACGTTTTGAATATAAAAAGAAGAAATTGAGGGACATGTCAATTTTTATGTTTGGTTTATTTAATGAAAGATTATAAAAGGAATATTGTTTTATTTAAAATACGTACTTTAAAATGTCAATTTATATGTTCCATGTAAGTGAATTTTTGTCATTTTTAATTGGATCATATAAACCGTTGTTTAAGTATAGTTATATTACTAATCTTAATAATGCATTTTTACTTTATTTAAAATAACATATAAATTTCTGCATAGCTTACAAAAATGTATGTTTATCATGCAACAAGAAAAATAAAACCCAAATAACGTAATCAAAGAAAAAATATTTCTCATTTAGGATTAGTTACTCTCGTTTGGAGTCGGATTAAGTAATATTTTTTAACTCTAACTAGTTACTAAATAATATTCAATTATATAAATGTAAATATCCTTGCATATATGCTCAGCTCATTTTTGCTATTCGCTATCTTATTATTATTTTGATTTGTTTGCGCAGAAAGTTTTTGAAAATGAACTTTTATTTAGAAGAGATAGTTATATATATTATTTGTAATTTCACAGTTTGCTATTAGCTATCTTATTATTATTTTAATTTGTTTGCGCAGAAAGATAGTTATATATATTCTTTGTAATTTCACTGAGTTTGTTATCGTCGTAATTATTGATACAGACAAAGGTGTTTAAACGGACATCATAATGGAGTGTGTGTGAGAGAGAATCCATTTTGAGGAATTCGGGGCAATTTCAGTTTCTCGGTGGCGGAAGACGCGCAGAGACTTCACCCTTTCAATTCCGTTGACACATATACAGAGGTGTAGTTTCTGATAATCAATTTCACTTTCTCTTTGCTACGATCGCTACATTCTCTCTCTCTTTGTAAGTATCGCCTTTTTAATCTACTTGTTTATTGATGGATCATGTAGTTTGAATCGCACAAAAATATGGGTCTAAGGTTTTCTAATCGAGCTCAGGCAAAAGAAGTTGTCCTTTTTTGTTTTAAAGTTGGGATTTCAATTTATTACTTGTGAATTTGTGAAGCAGCTGTAAAAGCTGTGATTTTGGGTTAGCTCCTACTGCGTTGATTGTCTTGTTTGGGAAGTTGGGTGCTTTGGAGAAGGTTTCTTTTATTCGAAAATGCAGTTATTCTTGATTATACGTGCTTTTTGTGCCAAATTGTTTGTTTTGTTTCTGGCTCTTGTTGTTTCAAGTTTATGAAAATTAATAAATGAACCTAAATATAGCGCGGAATGGATATAGATGTTGCTGAACCAACTAGTTTAGGATGAGAGTTGTTGCTGTATATTAACTCACAATGGTGAATTGGTACCTGTAGACTCCATTTGTCACTTGGTATGCTTATGTTTAGTACAGAAAAAGAAGGGAAGAGACAAGAAAAAGATCAGATTGGACAGAAGACGTTGAGCTTAAGTTTCTAATGAAGGGAAAATAGATTCACAGCATGTCGTTTCTTGGTTACTGTTAGTTGGTTTGTCAAGATTCTGGTAAATGGGCTTCCCTTTTTCGAGCGAGGTTGTTCCCGAAAGGTCCTCAGCTAAAAAATAGAGTAATCAAAGCAAAATAACGACAACTATATATCAAAATAAACTAAGCAAATGAAGCAACATGTAGTTGTAACTCATAACAATGAAGAATAAGATACTATGCGTATATTAAAATAATACTACAGAATAAATGGAAGATGAGAAGAGGAGACTAACTCCTGCCTCTCCCACATAAAATTACCAAACACTCTGCTATCTTCTAAATTTCAATAATTGATCATTTAAAAGCTTAATAGCAGCTGAGGTTTTAGCTAGTTCACAATTGTTCCTTCACCGAGTCTTTGATCTTGGGCTTATTAATGAAAATCTTACTTGATTAAAGAAAAATACCACTCTGATGTTGAGCTTAACGTCATTTTCCCTTTCTTTTCCCAGAACCCTGCCAGTAAAAAGATTTGTAAGAGATCACTTCATCGGACTCAAATTTAATAAAGCGTTTCCTCAAATGTTAACTCTTTGGTTTTTCCTGGTAGACTGGGTTTTTCTGTCGTCTGGAACTAGGCTCTTGTTGGTCCTAGTTTATGTTTTATTTCCAATCATTTTATTAGGGTGATTGTTTTAGAACTCAACCCATCAAATGTCAAGAAAGTTATTTTTTGTTGCCGGTGCTAAGTCCTTTGATCTCATCGAATATGCTCCATCCCACAACATATGGTGCAATTGGGTAGAAAGAAAAAGAAACTTCGTAAGGCAGTTGACAATCAGCAGATGAGTCCTAATATGTTATATGGTTATGCCTAAAGATGATTGCTGCATCAGAAGGATCTGGGAACAAATTCTGGAGAGGGAATCAGTTGGACCAACTCTATGAATTTTCTGTAACTCTGTATTTTAATTTTCATGGAAGATTTGTGGCTATCTGCAAAACAGAAGTAATGTTATTATCCTGGGTCGATATAACTTGAAAAATACAAAAAATTATAAAGAAAGCCAGATTATAAAGGGAAGCAACCACAGTGATATGAAGGGGCGGTGAAAACTTGAGATGTTCTGAAAGTGAAACGGGCTGAAATATAGGAACTAGTTGGAGCCTAAATCACTGTTGGATGACAAAATCATTTAACAAAAGAGGGAGTCCCTTCAAAATTGCTTTTTGGGGAGATTTCAGGGTGTTCACCAAGAGATCCGAATAGGCTCAGAACTAAGAAGATGGTTAACCACATTTGGAAGGTTTTGGGGGGGGGGGGTCCTCAAAATGAAAGGGTTTAATATTATCTTCGAACTAACATTGGATGAGGAATCTCAGTGAATCAAAAGAGTATGAAGATGGAAAAACATGGAACTTAGGCTGGATTGGTGGTCACAGATGTCGGGATTCATATCTGACAACGATATACCAAAGTAGTGTTGGATTAGCTATTTAGGTTGTTGTGTATAGACCCTATGGAATCAGGATACTTTTAGAAAATTGGTGAAATTGCGTGGTTGATTGAAAATAGAGGAAGAAACTATTTTGAACAGGCTACCTGAAATGGGCTTGAATTCTTGTCAAAAGCCTCTTAATTATATTCCGGGGACCATCTTAGTGGATACTGGAGAGTTTGAGTACAATATATCCATTTGGGTTTGAGAGCACTACAATTTGTCAGTCACAAAGCCTCACTTTCCTGGAAAATATTTTTCACTGGAATTTTTGGTGAACAAATGGACCTCTGAGGGGTTTTTCAGGAGACACAGCGGCAGTTCTTTGAATTTCAGATCTGATGGTGAGGTAACTAGGATCACGTGTAACGAGTTTGGCTTGGGCAAGCAACAATGTTTAAAGTTTTTTAAGGAGCCCAATCCTTTGGGCGTCTCTTACATATAAAAGAACCTACTATTCTAATACCTGAGCCAACATTCAAATAGCAAAACAATTGCTGAAACCCTCTATTTGTCATAAGATAATTAAATGGCCTGCATATATTAACATTCAATTCTCACCTTGCATTGCAGAGGATACGGCCTTCTACTTTGTATCTTGTTAATCACAGTCCTATAAAGTGCCTTAATTCCTAGTCATTGTTCAAAAGAATCATTATGTTTAGTGTTATATAATTCTTTTTCCTGGTTTCTGTATACCAGCTAGTGGAAGATCCAGGTCTAGTGTCTTAGTTGTTGCCTTGGTGTGTATTGTGCTGTTTGGTACTTTGACATGCTTGCAAAAAGATGCTTCATTCTAATTTCAATCTTTAGCAGTTACGGTTATTTTCTTATTGGAGTGTTGTCTTCTGCAGTGTGTAGACTGAACCTGAGCTGAACTGCATTTCGCCTATAAATTAATACATTTCTTAGGAAGATGCAGCAACCCGTGCAGCCAAGGCCTTCTGCCAATGGATATGGCCGTCGTAAAGTTGATAGAGAAATGGGTACTAAGTTGGAGAATAAAGTGCAATCTGGAAGAACTAGTGTAGGTGAGAGCCGCTGACTTACGATTGTCTATGATTTCTTCTGTAGTTCTAATTCCAAGTGTTCTAGGTAAAGGGGGAGCATATCAAAGCCTGTCACATGATCGACTAGTTTATTTCAGTACCTGTCTTGTTGGACATCAAGTGGAAGTACAAGTGATGGACGGATCAGTGTTTTCAGGGATACTTCATGCGACAAACGCTGAAAAAGATTTTGGTATGTTAGAAAAGTTTAACTTAGACTGCAGGTCTTTGGGTATTAATTGAAGACTTTAACCATTGTTTTGGCATATGTTCAACTATTTTTTTTGAGTCAAAGGCAACCAATTGTATAAAATAATAATTTAGCACATAAAAGAAATGCTAAGTTAAGAAATTTCCAAAGTATACATACAACCAAAACAGGAGCCCCTATTCAAGATATACATCAACTGTGTTATATTCAACATTGGCTTATTCCCTTCACTTGACACAGGTATTATTCTGAAAATGGCGCAGTTGATAAAAGATAGCTCTGAGGGGATGAAGAGTACTTCTGAAACTTTTAGCAAGCCTCCATTAAAGACTTTGATAATACCGGGTAAAGAGTTTGCTCAAGTTACAGCAAAGGTTTGTGTGCAACTACTATAATTCTTTCCGGCAATTATTTATCTGCTGCCTGATTTCAACAATGGCAAGACTTTAAAATTTAAATAATCTACCAAGCAAATCAGATCACAGTATATGATGGTGATGGTTTTTCATGGAAGGTCTTTATATATAATTTCAAATTAATTTTTGACACTGATTGTTGTGATTGCAATTAGTTTTAGTTATAATAATGATGCTCTATTGCTTTGGAGTAGGGTGTGCCTACAACTCTAGACGGTTTCAGAACAGAATTCATGCTGGAACAGCAGCAGGAACTTTTGACAGATTCATGCATTTCACAATCTCGGCATATTGAGGTAGAGCGGCAATTGGAACGCTGGGTACCTGATGATGATGCTCCTGAATGTCCTGAACTGGACAATATATTTGATGGCCATTGGAATAGGTTGCTAGCTCACATCATTTCCTTTGATTGTTTATGTTTTAGATATCTGTAGTATGTATTGTACGGATCCTTCAAATCCTTGACGTACCAGGTGATTGATCCGCTCTAGATTTGATCGACCTAACTCGGGTGCTTTTGAATAAATTTATGGCCAAGAAGTATAGGTTGATTAGCCATTTGGTTTGGTTTTCGGTTTGTGCCGTATAAATAATATTCACATAGAGTACTAGAAGACTTGGTATTAAATGAGATAACTTATGTATAAAAAATAAGCGTTTACAAAGAATTTAATTATACTACGCTCTAATTCAATAATTTCAATTAAATGACGAAACAAAAAAATATATACTTATAAATATCATAATATACATTTCTTGATTGTATCTTTACACCCATGCCCATTGACCTATTGTTACCCATGAGTTGCATGATTAAAAATAATGCTAATACTGTGCTTATATCAATTTATAATTATGTAATTGGTCACTTTCATTTGACTTAATTAGCAGACATGGGTTTAAGTAGTTACTGCCACTTATAAGGCATGGTGAAATTAACAGGAAAAAAAATTCTGAGCTTACATTATGTCATTCTCAACTTCTGATATTTTTTTTTTTGTGTTCTTGTTTGAAAGTGAGCATTACTGTGGTTAAAGAAAAGAAATCTTGTGATACTTCTAGTGGGATTGTTATTTAGTTGTTCTTGAGCATCACATTCATAAGACCCTATCTTCTCTAGTAATCCATGCAACTGAAGAATAGGACAAAAAGATCCTTATAGGCAACACAAGCTAGTGATATTAAGGCTTAGTCTTGATGTTATACTTACATTGGGTCCAATGGTTTTAGGGGTCTATTTGGTTCTCTTAGAGATTTGTGTTAGTAGGAATTGAAAATTCTAGTTTATGGATCCCCAAATTTTTTAATGTTCGAATGAAATGGTTCTAAATGGAGTGAAATGGATAGTGAAAATTTGTTGTTGCCTCCTCCCATCTTGGGATTGAGGCGGTATTGTATTTCTTGATCCCGTTCCTCTCATGCATACTTCCTACATATTTGAAACATATTCCTCCTTTCTATCTGTCTCACTGTTGTTTTTCCTATCCGAGCATATTCCTCCTTTGTCATGGAAGTGTTGTTTGTGAAGTTCTTCCTTTTATAGGCATCTTTTCTTCTCTAAAGCTAAATAGATATGAATTTAATTTATTATGAAGACAGACATTGAGTTGGATTGTGCCAGATATTAGCACTGGAAAATTCCTCTGGTTTAGTTATTACATTGCTACTGAATCATCATAGAAGTTTTCAACTGTCTTCGAAGTACGATATTTCTTGGTGAAAAGGGTTAATTCGTCCTATAGCTCCTTTTCAGTTTTGATGTGGGTAATCACCAAAAGGAGGAAAAATGTGTCATTCCCTGGTCTGAAGATCACATCTACTTGTTATAGCACATTATTGTATTTTAATTCAGGATGAGTTCCCCTTTCTCGTATGATACAAAATGAATTTTATCAATTACATTGCCACTGTCCCTTTCTGCTCTATGTCAATGCAAGATGAATGCACAGAATATTGTGCTTCATTACTATATCATCCAGTTATTAGTACTACTAGACTCTCTTTGTGCAATGTTATACTTGTGCCAATTTTAATTTTTTGTGTTTCTATACTAGTCATCTATCGATATCTTCTTTATAGTTGCTTCAACCTTTATAATGTGCGTATTTGTCAGGGGCTGGGATCAGTTTCAAGCCAATGAAACACTGTTTGGAGTAAAAAGCACATTTGATGAGGACCTTTATACGACAAAGCTTGAGAGAGGTCCTCAGATGAGTGAGTTGGAAAAAGAAGCTCTAAGAATAGCTAGAGAAATTGAGGGTGAGGATACACGTGATCTTCATCTAGCAGAGGTGGGGTAATTGCATTCTTTATACAGAAATCTTTGTTTCTATGTGATTTTTTTCTGCTTCTTTCTCTCTAATATTAGTTGTGCTGCTTGGAATTCATTTTTCATAGGAGAGAGGGATCCAACTTCATGAGAACCTAGAAGTGGACGAGGAAACCAGATTTTCCGCAGTTGTTAGAGAGATTGATGATAGCGGCTATGACGACTGTGAGGACATCCTGTTGGATTCACGTAATGATGAGACATTTCAAGGTATATATAGTGCTATGGGAAAGTCATTTACTGACATGGGCAGAAGGAAAATGAATGATGGTGCACAAGTTTCATCAAGATCTTCCTTCATGGTATAATTTTGTTTACCCACATTCATTAGTCTGTAAGAATTGTTTGTTGCGGTACTGAGGCTTTTTCCTTCCGTTAAGATAGGGATAACAGAGGAAGATATTGTCATATTAGTCAAATATCTCAAGCTAGTCGGAAAATATATTAATTGGTTGTTGTCTGCTATTGGTGGTGAATTTAAGAGTTATCCACGTCTTAGATACCAAGCACTTTCAGTGTGAATCATGTGGTTTAAGAGCCTATAAATAATACTTTAGCTTCTGTGTACTCGACTATAGTAAATATAAGCTAATTATATGACGCATTTTAGTATTTCTATTCCTATCTTGCCCCTAGGATGAAGTGCAATCTTCCCAGCTAAGTACCAGTAAGGATGTCTACCAGACTTGTTATGATGATCATGCGAAACAGTCATCAGCTGAAGTTGTCCTTAAAGGTGGCTCTATCTTAAACAGGTTTGCTATGATCTTCCACAGTGACACTTCTTATCTCCTTAGGCTGTAAAGTCTATTTTCTGGTTTCACGACTAGTGGTGTTGAAAATAACGTTAGCCTTGTTAGTAATCTCATTTATTGTCTCTCTAACTGAAATGATCCTTTTAGGGGTCGCAAAACTCTGTTTAGTGAGCATGCTGGAGCAAGTTGCAATAAGGAGGATACAAGAAATCAAATGGTTAGCTTATATCTGACTTCCATAATGCTTATGTGTTGGGTACTTTTTCTTGGAGAACTTTCTTATGGTTGGTGTTTCTTGTTTCATGTAGACGGATGAAGTTGCTCAAACGTCAGTATTGGAAGGTGAGTATGTCTTGTGAGCTGGAGTATTTAAAGTATTGCATGTGAACTCCTGCGAATGGAATTTTTTAGTTATTCCCTTGCGTTGAAAATAGTGGACACTTGGCCAACATAATTGCATTTGTCATTTACAGCTCCGTCAGTGAGCCGAAAAAATATACTGCATCTTCTTCTTCCTCATCTATCTATGTCTCTCTGTGTTAATCTTTTCTCTCTCTCATCCATGAGTCTTCCAAATTTTACAAGATAACAATGCAACTTCAAGACAACAAAGAAACCATTTTCTTTCATAGTGAACTTGCGAGTAATCTCTCTATTTGGGTAACTTCACGTAAAGAGAATATGAGAACTGATTAACTTTCTTTTTAGAAAAAGGATTTAGTGAAGTTACAGAAATTCTTGGTGAGAAGAATGTGTTCTTAGCATATTGCAGAGAATATTATTGTTAATTGTACATTGATGATTAAGCCCTTCTTCTCCCGTTTCTCCAACTTGATTTGAAGCTTTTGAAAGTTATAAAAATTGGTTAAGAACTTAAGGGGCTGACTACATTCGCGGGGCTTAAACATCACTGAAAATATATGATTGATAGTTATGGCCATTTTATTTAATTTCTTCTTCACTATGAACTTTTTGGGTATTGTACCTTATCTTCCCATAATCAATCTCCAATTTTGAGTATTTCTCTTTATTCATGGTATTTGAGAGCTCAAACCATGAGAAATCAAAAGATTAATTTCAAATATTTGAAGTCATGAATTGATTCATAGAGGAAAGCGGCAGGGGACTATCCAAGGAAGAAGAGGAGATTTGTGATTTAAGTGAAAAAGACAAAAGATCTGAACTGTTTGATAAGTAAAAAGATTGACAGGGTCAATTTGGGTAAATTAAATAAAAAGTTTTGCAACAAAAATAGTGAAGTTACCCTCTAGGCATGATACCTTAAGAAATTGAAAGTATATTTAAGCATAGAAGAGAGTAACCAATTGTAAATGAAGTAAAAGAGAACATTTAAAAGGAAAAGAAGAATTCTCTAATAATTAAAATTTCTCAAATTGGCAACTTGTGAAGCTGTGGTAAGTGAAGGTATTGAAAGGGAACAGCGTAGACTTAAAATCACCTGGAAGGAAGTTGTTTCAAAATACCTACAAGTGGTTCGTTTCAATGTAGATTTAGCTAAAGATAGTAGACTAGTTAAAGATAGGGCACAATGAAAGAAAAAGATCCATATAATGCTACCAGTTGAGGATAGGTTTTAGACTTGTTAGAGAACTTCTATTGTTAATTATTATTATTATTTATCTATTTTTTATGTTACTTCTTACTATGATGATATGATTTGAGCTTAACTGAAGATATAGGAATTCATATAGTTGACCCAACTTGATTAGGACCAAGGTGTAGTCGTTGTTGGTAACTTGTGCAAGGAAAGCAGGTTGTTTAGCACATGAAATTGCAAGTTTTGCTGTAGAAATTGTGGATACCTGTAAAACATGATGCATACCTTGCTCTTGTGAAAATATGTAACTATGAGAGTTGTGGGGTGGGGGTGGAAGAGAGGATAAAGTAGCATTACAGATGGGCTTTCAATTTTTTTATTTACTCAATCTACAGACTACAATTTATCTAGTTAGTTATTCAAGTTTTGACTTTCTGTCTCCTGATGTTTGATATGCTTCATTGAACTTGATTATGCTCTATCTTGGCAGTTGACCAAGAATAACTCGGTTATCTAACAGTAGACTTTTTTTTCTTTTTTGAGAATGGTAATATATATTCACACCAAAAGGCCCATCAGGTAAAAGCTGATGGGGTGGATGGTAATATATATTCACACCAAAAGGCCCATCAGGTAAAAGCTGATGGGGTGGGATTTACAACCTTAGAGGGTATCATCAAAATAGCTTATGTTAGAATATGAATAGGTTTATACAATCCTATTAGAATAGGAATAGGTTTATGCAATCCTAGTAGAATATGAATAGGTTTATATAATCCTATTAGAATAGGAATAGGTTTATACAATCCTAGTAGAATAGGAATAGGTTTATACAATCCTATTTAGAATAGAATAGGAACAGAAATAAAAATAGGAATAATAAATAGTATCCTACTTGGTAAAGGATTGTATTTTGGTGTTTTTAAATAGGGTCTCAATGTAATAATATATACAACAACAATTCAATAATATTTTTTTAATTATATTTCTCACAGCTTAAAAACACTTCTTAACCATTCCACACACCTCCAAAACTAAAAAAGCGCTTAAAAGTCAAAGTACCTAAGAATAAGCTAATCCAAACGGGCACTTAGTTTAGTGCTAAGTTCTCTTTATAATTTGTATTCGTTATTGTCGTTTGCAAATTTAATCTCTTTCAGTTGCCGAAATAGCGTTCTCTGGTAATATATTTTTTCTATCTTCAAGAACGAACTGTATCTGCTTCAACTGTTGAGGATGCCTTGATGCTTTACTTAAAACAAGATAGATGTGTCTTGTTTAGTCAGTTTCTAATGAAGCTTGTTTCTAGGTAGCCTCTGCAAAGATCTGATATTCCATCGAGATAAAGTGCTAGAGCCATCAAGTACACTCAAGATACAATCTTCTCAAAAAAAAAAAAAAAGTTAGCAATGACGCAGCAGTCCCAACTTGTTTGGCTTCGGCTATATGAATTCTCACTGGCCATGTTACATCATTTAAACCCATTTCATGCCATTGTTTTGCAAATACAAATAGAAGTATAAGATGTTCTGTATATTTTCTAAACGGATGAATCTCTTAATGGCTAAACCCCACCTAGACAACATATAAATAGGCCTACCATAAAAATGCTTATGTCTAAAACATATTCTCAACTTATATGTATTGCCTTTACGGATCTTTTTATTTCATGGTGCTCTATCTTTTTCTAGGTCTATTTGAATCTCCATAAATTGTAGGTTCTTCGAGACAACCTCCTTCCATGAGATTTTAGGTCTTCCTTCTCCTCTTTTGACACCTTCACCTACTGTGATTTTTATCACACCTACAGACCGGTGCATTTGGAGGCCGACTCTGGATATGACCAAACCATCTCCGACATCTCATTTTATCTTCGACCTGTGTTACTTGAACTTTCTCGCGAATGTAATTGTTTCTGATCTTTTTTAATCTTGTATGACCATGCATCCATCTTAGCATCTGCATATCTTTGACATTCATCTTGTGGATGTTTTGGATTTTAGCTGCACAACGGTCACTCTAATTTGGGATTACTTGATCAAAAAATATTAGAGATACAATTTGGGATTAACTTTTGCAACATTTGTTTTATATTGGCTTGCAATTAAATGTAAAATTATAGGGTGATCACATTTTGCCTGCATTCAACTCACATCTTGAAAATTGAGGTTGAATTGTAACCAAGAAATTTGATCTGTCATTCTTGTGCAATAACAGTTACTTGGTGTCGGTAATCGCCGTCTCCTGGTCTATGATACACTTGTGCTTTTGACAATGCAAATTCAACTATGTCAAAATGTCTTATCTTCCAACTTCCGTTTCTGTTAACCTTAGTTGTAACTCGTGCAGATTCAAAGTCTTCTTCAAGAATGAAAATGGAGACCTCTGATGGGGTTAGATTGTCTCCAGACATCTCTGCATTGCATGTTCATCCAGCGGACCAGGATATGATCACAAGTTCTTCTAGAGAGAAGTTTGAGGGTGCGGTGTCTTCCAAGATTCAAGGGGCTCCACAATCTGCTAATTCTCGTGTACGACCTAGTAGTTCTGTTCTTTCCGGTTCTGATGGAACAGGTGCTGCCTCAATGTCAGCTGACAATGGATTATCACGAACCTCTTCTGTAAATTCATTTTCGTCAGAAAAATCCACATTGAATCCACATGCTAAGGCAAGAACTATTTCTGAATCTTCCCTTTTTCAACAAAACGAAAAGAACAATCATCCTGCAATAATTTCCATAGTTTCTATTGGAGTTGTGCCATTCCCCCGCCTTCCTTTGGCCAATCATCTACATGTTTATTTATTCTGCTTCTGTTGATCACTTTTTCAGGAATTTAAACTAAATCCTAATGCAAAGAGTTTCATGCCATTTCAATCACCTTTGAGACCTGCTTCTCCGGTGTCTGATAATTCCTTTTATTATCCAGCTGGTGTGGCTACTGTTCCAAATGTGCATGGCATGCCTGTTGGGGTAAGTGATGTGTGTATATTTTTATAGTCAATATATGCTGAGTTTGTTCTGACAGAAAAAAAACTGTATGAATCTTACCTGGTCTGTCTTTGGAAATGAAAGCATGGTCGACTCCATAGCTGTATTACCTAAGTTATATTTTGGATATGTACTTGTGTAGTGTCTATCATCTTTATTATGAGTCAAATATTTGGTTATGCTGGTAAAAAAGTTTATAGATTTGGTTTGTTGGTAACCCATTTTTGGGTGGTATTGTGTAAAATCTGCAAATGTGTTTTCCTAAGAATGGTAATTTTCATGAGGTGGAATACCTATGGATTCTGTCTTTTGTAATCATCCTGTGGATTATTTACCCTTCTCATTTTTCATGGTGGAACTGAAACTCTATGTGCTGTTACGGTAATTGGGGTAAAATGTTGTACTTCTCTTATCGGATATAATTAATGTTGTATTGAATATACTACTCTCCCCAAACCTCACTTGTGAGATTACAATGTATATGTTATTATTGAGAAAATTTGTTCTTTTGATCTGCCTATTGTTTTCATATAGTTGGAAGATAGCCGGAGAAGTTCACAATTCTTTTGAAGCTACTGTCGCAAATATTTTTCTTGTATTTGTTAGTGTTTCAACTAAAGAGGTGCTATTGCCTCCCCCCCTTCACATTTTAATGCACTATTGAAGGTTTGTTAATCATATATGCAATGCAGGTAGGTCCTTCATTTTCTGCACATCAGCCTGTTATGTTTAATCCACAAGCTACACCTGTACCACAACAATTTTTTCATCCAAATGGACCACAGGTTAGTCAGTTTTTTGGTTACCAGCATTTATGTGTACTGGTTCTTCTATTATTGCATTTGAAATGGGTTTCAGAATATTCAAAGATCTCATCTTTTTTGATGCAGTATGGGCAGCAGATGATGATTGGTCCCCCTCGGCAAGTAGTCTATATGCCGAATTACCCCGCTGTAAGAAATATTTGACATTTTACATTTATTTTTGTTGGCCTTTATATTAGTAACACCAAAATAATGATAAATTTACGTAACAGCAGCCAAACAGTTGAGCTGTGCTCCAGTCTGTTGACTGCTTCATACATTAATAACAGCATTTCTGATTGTTATGCATATAAAATTGATTGTTTATATGTTTGGCCAAATAACCCTTTTGTGTGTAAGTACACCGGGTACTTGTGGAGTTTGAGTTTTCTTATATTATGAGAAAGTCTCTTGTTTTTAGAGCGAGCCGCAGTTCAGCTAGAGTCTTGGGTCATATAACAAGCTAGTGGAAGTGTCAACTCTCTCTCTCTCTCTCTCTTTTATAGTGGCTCAAAACTGACTGTGGCTTTGTTGAGATATTATAGGAAATGCGACGAGACTACTAATCAGTTGGCAAACCATATTGCGTGGTGGGTTGAGCCGATGGATGCTGACATTAGATTTCATGGATTGGTGGAGGAGGTTTAGCTGGTTGATGAAGGGGGATTCCAATGATTTGATTAGAGCTCAGTAATTGTCTGTTTGTCATAATCATAGATTTGTAAACTTTCAGATTTAGTTTTTCTTGGAGTTAACTGTGGTGTTTCCTTGGTATACTGCTGTTGATATTTCTTCTCTTTGATCTGTATTCCTAATATTGTATGTTTCTCTTCCCTTTTCAATGCTATTTAGTAGACTGTTAGCTGTTTATTGGTGCAAATTAAAACAAAAAAAAATGTGAGGAGGCAATTTACACTCTTTTTTTTCAAAGTTTATTTTCGTTGGCGTGGAAATTATTCACAAAGACTTCTTATACACACATCAATCTCCAGACTCCACCTGTGAGATTACGTACGTTTAGTATGTTGTTATCAATTAAATGCTAACTGCATGATTATAGATGACTGCTTGTAAGTATTACTCAAGCATTTGGGAATAATTGATTAGTGACTGCTTTTATTACTCTGTATGAGCTTAATGCAGAGGAATAATATTTTACTCAAGTATTTGGTCTAATTTCTCTACTAATTCATTGAAAGGGTATTGATAGTTGATTAGAGACTGCTTTTAGTACTATGTATGAGCTTAATGCAAAGAAATAATAATCTTATTTGTTTGACCACGGAATTTTGTCATATTTTAGAAGTGCATCCCATATATATTTTCAATAAGCTAGTATTTGGGAGAAATTTTACTCACTAATGAAAAAAAAATCAAGTAAAATGTAAGTTACAAAATCATTACTTTAAAAACTCATATTTTCAATTTTTCAGTGATCAATTAGTCTCCAAAGCAATCTTTGCTAGCAAATCTGCAGGTTCCATTTGTTTCTTTAAGAGTAAATTTCTTAGATAGTCGTCATATTGGGAATTTGTCTTGTAATGAAACTTCTATTTTTTTAGAATGACGATATCATCGGCTATTTTTATTTTTCTCAAAATATGTTTTCTTGATGAGATGCCATGTCACATTAATTAGAAAGCTAGCCATAAGCCTTAGCAAACGCTTTTCCACGGACCTTAGGTAAAATAAAAGAAAAAGAAAAGCAACCAAGAACTTTACAATTTTTTAGCCTCTTGCACTGTAGCTTTTAGACAATTAACAACACTTTGCCGGAAGCAAATAAAATGAAGTCCTTTTGCTTTGAAGACAAAAGGCTCATTCCATACTTCACTTACAAACTCTTGTAGTCTCACCCCCTATTTCTAAAGAAGCTTTTGCACTCCACTTGTTGTCTACTGAATAAATATAGCAAATGAAGTCCTCAATTTGGTGATTTTCCTATAAATATGAAGTGTAAAATCAAATTCATGTTCGAATTGAAATTAAGATATTGATGCAAGTTCGTCCTTTTTAAATTAGATTTACTATGATCTCGCTAATGAAACTTGATAAGAGTGATGCACAATATAATATTTCTTTTAAAAAAAACATTAAGTTGTCACGCTAACTCCCTACGATTTTTCCGTCTTCTACAGGTTCCTTCATTTCCTCTACCTTACACAAACTTAAAAGAGTTTCTAACACTGATTAGTGATTTATCTTCGAAAGAAATTTTATTAACGGTAGCTCTTAGACAATTAACAACGCTTCGCCGGAGGCAAACAAAACGAGGTCACTTTGCTTTGCATATAAGGTTCGTTTTGTGTTTTATTTATGAGCTCGTATAGTACTCACCCCTATTTTTAAAGAGAATTGTGTACTTCATTTGTTGTCGTGTCAGCACAAGCGTAAGCGAATGAAGCCCTCAATTTAGTTGCTTCCCTCAAAATAGAAAGTGTACATCAAATTCATGTTTGAATTGAAATAAAGATATTAATACAAGTTCTATCCTCCTTAATCAGATTCAAACATGTTCTCGCAAATGAAATTTTGGGAGGGTGATACATACACATAATACAATTTTTTACTTTTACTTTGGTGAGAAAACAAAATTATGATAGGAGAATTTTAGTAGCTTAGTTGGTTCTCTACCTGCATTTGCGAGCGTCCGTAGTTTGATTGGATCGCTTATTGGTTAAAATCAAAGCCACACTTATATAGCAGGTTTCCAAAATTTCTTAAACCAAATCAAATCAAACGAAAAAAATAACTGTCGATATGGTTTTGTTTTTCTGATTTTTCCTGTTTGGAAGTAACAAATTTTTTTGAGGACATACATATCTTGTTAGACACAAACACCTAGTACATGAATAATTCACATGAAAGCTATTGTTGGTTCGATTAAGCAATGAAGCAATACTAGAATTATTATTACACGAATAAAGTGATTCAACTAAAAAAAAATGACTACCTTATGTGAGGCAGGATAAATAAAGATTAAATTAAATGATTTTGATGGACTTGGATCTAGTACCGGAACAATCCACTAGAAAGCTAAAATTTAAGGGTGAAGATTGAGAAAATGATAAAGTTAAAGACTTAAGTTAATTAAAATTTAATAGAATATTTATATTTTAGTTATGATTTATATATCTAATTTATCCGTCTGATTAAATTATATTTACAATTATTTTTTAGTAAAATAAAAATCAAGCCAAATAATATTGATTTTCAAAGTTTAAACACCAAACCTAATATCAATTTTTTCAATAGGTTTGGTTCGAATTACGGTTCAATTTGTTTTTATTAACCATAACGATGAACAACCTTACCCGCACTTCCACTTTATCAGTAAGGTTCGATTCTCCAAATTGTAATTCCCTCTTCTACCGCACTCGATTTTATTAAAAATAACAAAATTTTAATTAGGTTTTTTTATATCATAGTCCACTATGTTATCCACTATATTCTAGGTTTCCTCATCATCTTCTCTTCACTTATTAAAACCCTTTTCCCCATTCTTTGTTTCTACACACAATTCAAAATCCCCTCCTCCCTCTCTTTTCCCCCCTTTGAACTGTGCAGCCGTACGCCACTCTCTTTTTCCTACGAATTTCCTTCGAGGTTGCTCTACTGATTAATGGACGGCGGTGGAGGAGGAGAACAGTTTGATTCCCGAACTGTGGAAGATGTGTTTGGGGATTTCAAGAGACGACGAACTGCTTTGATTAAGGCTCTTACTGTTGGTGGGGTTTTTTTTTTCTTTTTTTTTTCGTGTGTTGTTTGGTTTTTTGAAAGTTTATTAAAACCCTTGAGTTTTCATTGGGTTTTTGTTCTGGTGTGTGAGAAATTGGGATGAGATTTTCGATGTTTAGTAGTTTTTTCTTGAGAAAATCACAATCCCCTCCTCCTTTTTTCCCTTTGAATTCCGAAATAGTTGTAATGATGTTTCGCGTTGTTTCATGTGTTGTTTTTCATCTTGCTCGTTTTTTTTGTGCAAATTCTATTAATCGCTCTTTGAAAATTGGAAACCCTAGAGTTTTTTTTTTTTGGATGTGTTTGTGAAATTAAGATGAGATTTTTCAATCTTTTGAAGTTTTTGAGAAAATCACAGTCCCCTTTTTTCAGTTTTTTGAATTCCCAAATATTAGTAATGATGTTTCCCTTTGCTTCACGTTTTTTTAACTATTTGTCTTTATTCTATATCTAATTGGTGTATTTTGTTTTTGTTATATTCCAGATGTGGAAGAATTTTATCAGCAGTGTGATCCTGGTAAGGGTTTTTTCCAGTTGGACCTTCTTCAGTGTAAAGTTTGGAATTTTTTTACTTGCATAAGCTGTACGTAATGACTGTCATTGCATTTTTGTTTCATTTTGGTTTTGGGTATTAGGGAATTTGATATTGCTCTAGACGAATGATAGCATCGTGTTCTGATAGTGAATGATTGAACTTGCTACCTTTGCAGAGTTTTGTTTGTTCATTGGCATCTTTTCTGTGCAATGCAGTGTGTGTTCCTTTTTTCTGAAAAAGACTTTAAGGAAACAGGATCAGTTTGTTCTGAAGAAGTTTAGCAGTTTTGTGTTAGTTGTCATTTGCTGATAACTATGTTAAAAAAATCTAGAACAGACTCACACTTGCTGTTTTATCCGATACCTAGTTGTTGACTTGACTTGGATAATGAATGTGATGTCTGATACACTGGTTCATTTGTTGCATAACTAAAGCTTCAACAAGCTGCTGTAATATTTATTTAAGATGCAGCCACATGCGATAAATAAGCCATGTTGAAGGAACTCCAGATTATACCTTGCCAATACAAATGTATTGTTTGATTAATTAGATACTAGACAACATCTGCTTCAGTGTTCTTTCTCCCCCTCTTTCTTCTTTCCCCTTGAACTGGCTCCGTTATCAGTCATACGTATGTTAGGATGGTGATGACATATGCAAAAGTGAATCCAAAAAAATTGAGTTTATGGGTTCTAAATTCTAGATTCTATATTGTAGAAAGAGAACTTATCGGGTTTTGGATAAGTTATTTATACATATTAAGTGGATTTGAAGGGTGTGAGGATTGTCTTTTTCCAAAGTGGCTTATTGTCTAAAAGCTAGAAAATGTAAGTTGGGAACGCCCAACTTTGGCTTTTGGCTTTCTTTGTACTTTTTCAGCCTAAAAGAAAGTGCTGATGTTTTCCAAAAGCTTCCAAAACTAAAGAAGAGCTTAAAAGGCAGAGCTTCTTAATCCAAACACCCACTTAGCCTCTCTACCTCCAAGGTAGGGGTAAGGTCTGCTTTGCTTTATCCTCTCTAGACCCCACTTTGTAGGATTACATAGGGTGTTTTGTTGTATATCAATTGGGTTTCTTGACACAAATATAGAGTTTTCGCCAAGGTTATTGAGTTCTATTGAATCTATAGCAGCATAGCCTCAACTTTAGCCCACCCATGAATATGTGATTGTGCCAATACAAGTGGTCGGAGTTGGTAGAAAGGATTAGGGCGTGTTTTGGTCCAAGGAATTTATGTAGGAGCAGTCAATTATTTGTACTACACATATAATTAGGTCTCTTTGGAGAAAATTAGGCGGCATTGGGTTTTCTGAATCAACTATAATGTCAGAACCTTTACGTATAATGAAGTTGTCTCAATAGACTTGTAATTTCTTAGAATCTATTCAGATTTATCTAAAGATAGGATAGTCTTAACATTACTGTGCATTGTACATTTATATGCCTATAAATACAAAATTCTTATATTTTATATACCACTTTGTATGGTCTGTTATGTTTTTTCTTTTATTTGCTATGCCTTGTTCTAATCTGTGTTATCTTTTCCAAGCTGACTTGTTATGTGTTACTTGAGCCAAGGGTTTGTGTACACTGGGTATGTTATTGTATATGCCAGTAAACATATACATAAATTCTCAGTTTGTCATGTCATGTTCTCTGCAGTTTCTCCATTTCATTACATTGGCCAAGTGCAAAAGCAAAAAATGATTGAGCAAGTGTAAACGGTCTTGCGTATTTATAAGTTCTGTATTGCCATATCTGTAATAAATATTTACCTTCTCTAGAAGCAGAACACTACTTATAAATTACAGGGCATTGAGCTTCAACATTTTTTTCATCTGAATTTTTGCTCCTTACTTCCCTAGCTGTGCTAAGTTTATGGACCTAAATATAGCCATACTTGGATGCATTTATTGGTAATTTATGGATGAAAAGATTTGCTCAAAGTTTTCAAAAGTGAACTTGCTTTGCTACTGGAAGTGTCATATGTAATGGCACCGACTCATACTACTGCTGTATGTGTCATATATTAGTTGATTGATGACTTTAGAATACTTAGTTCCTTATTGATACTCTTCTCTTTCTCCTTTAATTGAGACTCAGTTTTTGATAACATCTACCGTGGTCCCCTTCTTTGAACAATTTTTTTTATTTACATTAATGTGGTGTACTTTACTTTTCGTAATTTAATCCATCTTATATGATTATGTAGTTTCTAATTCAAGCGGTTAAACATCTTTATTGTGTATTATCCAGAGAAGGAAAACTTGTGCTTGTATGGTCTCCCAAATGAACAATGGGAGGTCAATCTGCCTGCTGAAGAAGTACCACCTGAGCTCCCTGAGCCTGCTCTTGGTATTAACTTTGCTAGAGATGGGATGGAAGACAAGGATTGGCTATCCTTAGTTGCTGTCCATAGTGATTCCTGGCTGCTATCTGTTGCCTTCTATTTTGGTGCTAGATTTGGGTTTGATAAAGCCAGCAGGTACTTTTTCTCATCTGAACTTCCGTTTGTTGTAAGCACACATATTTCCATGCTTAATGGACGTTAAGAGCATTACTTGATTGAAATATGTTGGTAATTCATATCTGTTGGCGATGGGATAAGTTTTGGAGATATTTGCTTCTAGTATTTCCTTTGGTGATTTTATATTTGTATGTGATCCCCAGTAAATCAAATTGTTTATCTGTTTTCCTGGTTGTTCTCTCAAGCAATTCCATGCATCTATTTGATTTGTGATGTGTTGCATTGAAGTAATCGTTTTTTGTTATTAGTAATATAGTTCAGACAGTGATTGGTATCAAGCTGCCACTAATAGCTGTGCTACTGTTCCAGAGGAGGTATAAATGTTAAGTCTGCTTTATTAAGTTGTACACAGAGATAATTATTGGGCATGGGCAGAACTGTGCCGGTTCAGTTAGAAACATAGATATTCTAGTTACAGGCTAAAAAGATTCTTCCTCCAGCTTGCATTATTTGTTATGTATGGACAGATTTCAGATGGAATGTAAATCAAATCACTAGACAGTTGACCTCTGTTGCTTGGATATCTGTATGATTAACATCCCTACGCGTTGTCAAACTTGTTTTTGGCTAAACACAGCAATCAACGTACATCATTGTATTCATGCTCAAGTATTTTCTTTGAAATTGTGGAAGAGCTCTTATTGAGCAAGGTTCAATTTTAGTTCATTTCTGCATTTTGTGTTTGCTACATGTAGGATCTTTGTCAGAGGGTTTGGTGAATCAAAACTTTTCACTTAAAGTAAATTTGATGTTAATGGAAAGCCATGTTCTGGTTATTTTCCATTAGCCCTACTGCATATAGGATTCAATAGTTTATTCACTACTTGAAAAATTAAGGCATTAGTGACGGACTAATTCCATAGCTTAATGACAATAGTCATTGCTAAACCTATTTAGTGACGGCTGTTAGCTACGACCAAATTTAGTGACGAAATTTAAAGCTAATTCCTGTTGTTGTTTTTTGTAGTTATTAGGTTCACATTTCTATTAACCTACCCATCATTGTGCCTCCTGTTTGGAACCCACATCAGGATATACATTGTCAATATGGCCTCGGTGGTGACAGAAGTCATCACAGTTCCCCACCTCATGAACTTCACTGCGTTTTTTTTCTGTTGCTCATAGTTTCTTTTTATCTTGTTCAGGAAGAAGCTTTTCAACATGATAAATGAACTGCCTACAATATATGAAGTAGTGACTGGTGCTGCAAAGAAACAACAGAAAGAAAAATCTTCTGGCCATAGTGGCAAGAAATCCAAGTCAAATTCCAAGGCGGTAAGTCTGTCTTTGGACAATATGTTGGTTTGCTGGTCAGAAGTAGCATGATGTTTAACTTTTTTCCTAGACAAATTTGCATTAGATGCGTTGCTTGCTTGACTTGGGAGATGCTTAATTTTAAGTTTTATCAAGTATCTTGGATCTTGATTGAACACCTATCACATTCTACTGCATATTTGTTTCTGTTTTCCGGGATATTAGAGATGTGAAGGAGAGCTTGTCCTTTGACTATCTAATCTGATCTAACCCTGTAACAACGATACCTATTGTGAGTATTGTCTGACTACATGGTGTCTTCACTTCTTTTGGTTGATCATTTTCTTACTTTTTGGTGGCAAAAGCAGAGGGCACAAGACTATCAGGAGAAGTTAGCAAAGTTGCAGGCTAAAGATGAAGAGGAGGAGGGTTTGGATGAGCAGGAGGATGAGGATGAGCATGGCGAGACACTGTGTGGTGCCTGTGGAGAAAATTATGCAGCAGATGAATTTTGGATATGCTGTGACATTTGTGAAAAGTGGTTCCACGGCAAGTGTGTGAAGATCACCCCTGCCAAGGCTGAGCATATCAAGCAATACAAGTGTCCGTCTTGTAGCCACAAGAGACCTCGAGCTGACATATAAAATTTGATAAAGTAGCATCTTCTGTTAGTCAGGTTATTCAGGCTGTTTGGCTCTCTACCTCGTGGAGGTTTAATAGCACTGTGGTTCATCTTTATATACTGTTGGTTAGAACATGCAGCTGATGAATAGGGAAGGTTCTATTGATGGTGGTTATAAAAAAAGTAGTCTTAAAAGTAGCAAAAACAGGTACATACTATGAGTTTAAACAGTTGATGTCTCTTCTTTAGTTGTTTTAGTAGGAGGATTAAGTCTCATTGATGTGGTCTATTGAGCTTCCACCAACTTTGGTGTACATGTCTCTTTGGTTTTTAAACACTTATTGCCTATAATTGTGAATTATGGTCATGTTTATTACATACACCATTCAAAAGATGGTATACTCGGATCGTATATTTCTTAGTTGGCCCTTGTCCTCTAGGACAAGTAAAAGTGAACAGAAGGAGTATACAATAATCGAATCCGTTGGTTCTCTTGGCCACATTAATTTCACTTTTTTTCAGTTGTCTGAGTGGTGTAATAATATCACACTACATTGTCCGTACTTGTCTGCCTGTTTTTACTTGCGAAAAATAGACTTGGTTTTGATAATACAAATTACATCAAGCCAAAATTTGATGAGACTTAACGAGTTTTTTGTTGATAAGCTTGTACAATTTTAACTTTTGTTTTTACTTGCGAAAAATAGACTTGGTTTTGATAATACAAATTACATCAAGCCAAAATTTGATGAGACTTGACGAGTTTTTTGTTGATAAGCTTGTACAATTTTAACTTTTGTTTGCTTGTGAAAGAAAATGTAATTCCTAATAATGTACAATTTTCACAATATTCAGCTGTTTGAAATACTAATATCGAGTTTGTTTCAGGGCTATCGAACTCATGTAATTCTTAAAAATGTACTAATATCAAGTTTGTTTCAGGACTATTGAATTCATAGAAAATGTTATTGCGTTGTATCTCTCTTTTTAAAAATGTATTACTTTATTCGTTTCAAAATAAGTGTTATCTTGATGAAATTCACTCTGTTTTTAAAAATGTAATAACTGATTTCGTTTCAAAATAAATGTCTAAAAACTTAAGAAAAATCACCTTCATTGACAAATTAGACAAGTTATATTTGTATTAGATTATATAAATAAATTATAATTGTGATTTCTAAAATTTATAGTTTTCTTTTTCTTATTTAACAGTAGCAGATTTATATTTGTCACTGGAGAGTACATTTCTCATCCCCTCTTTACCTTCTCTACTGCCTCATAGCCCACTCTTCTTTGCTTCAACAATGGCGGCTTCTTGTATGCTCAGATCCTCTTTCCTTTCTCCTAACCCTAATCTTCATCAACAATCCTCTCCTAAATCTAACCGTGCTTCCTTCTTCACTCCTATCAAAGCCACATCTTCAACAGATGATGCAATCTCCAAATCTCCACAACTTCAGAAGCACCGCCGCCCTGCTGACGAGAATATCCGTGAGGAAGCCCGACGCGACGTATCTTCCCACAATTTCTCTGCTAGGTATGCGTATTATGCTACCCATTTAACGTTCCTCTGTTATTGCGTTATTCCGGTTTTGGTTTTCCCTTATTATTTGAATGAGCGCATTTAACCTTCTATTCATTCAATTTTTTTAGTTTTAGCTTTAACTGAATCATTATTCTAAATGAATTGAGAAACTAGAAAGATAGTGGAAATAGATATTCCTTATTTAATCATCCTTCAAGATTCAATTTTTTTTTCCAGCTTAATTTGTGGGTAGGTGTGTCTTTGGGAAACTATCTGGAAAGTAGAGTAAGGTTTGCGTACACATTACCTTCCCCAGACCCATTCGTGTGACTACACTGAATATGTTGTTGTTGTTGCTTCGAGAAAAGTTGTTATTTTGGGGCTTCTAAATGGTGGGTTGTTGACTCGGAGTTTAACAACGATGGGACTATGGGGTTGCCTCATTACTGTGAATGTTGGAGAGATTGGACTTCACTGGCTCAAGAATTGAGAGGCCTTCTGCTTCCACCTTATCTGAATGAAGTACAGATCGGTTTTTTGAGTGTCTGGTATATGCCTTAACGACAACAACATAACCAGTATAATCCCACAAGTGGGGTCTGTGGAGGGTAGGGGATGTACACAAACCTTACCTCTACCTTTGCAGGGTAGAAGGAAATGAGTATTTGCCTTCTGTGGGTGTAAATGTGGAATCAGAAGGGCTGAAATGCCTAGGAAATCTTAAGGATGAAGGGTGTGTGTGCTTAGTTTGATGCCCACCACCCATCAGTGCTGGACATCAGCAATCAACACTCTTTTCACCTTTTATCTTCTGTTTTGATTGTAAAAATAATGATTATGTTAAGTTTTGTAGCAGCATTATCTCAGGGAACAAAATCACACATTCGAAGGTTGAATAGGCTCAGTTAAATAACGTTGGCATTTAAAGTGGAATAATATAAATTCACTGAATATGCTACTTCCCAACTGTAGCAAGCAAATCGTAGACATATATATTTACATCAAGCTCCCATCTACTTTACCAAAATGTGGGTGCAATTGTACTCTGCACCTATTAACTTAAAATTTTGCATATGCTTCTGCAGGTATGTACCTTTTAATGCTGATCCTAATTCCAGCGAGTGGTATCCTCTCGATGAGATTATTTATCGCAGCCGATCAGGTGGCCTACTTGATGTCCAACACGATATGGACGCCCTCAAGAAATTTGACGGCCAGTACTGGCGGTCCCTGTTTGATTCCAGGGTGGGCAAGACAACATGGCCTTATGGTTCTGGTGTTTGGTCCAAGAAGGAATGGGTCCTGCCTGAAATTGACAGTGATGATATTGTCAGTGCTTTTGAAGGAAATTCCAATCTTTTTTGGGCTGAGCGTTACGGAAAACAATTCCTAGGCATGAATGATTTGTGGGTCAAACATTGTGGAATCAGCCACACCGGTAGCTTCAAGGATCTTGGCATGACCGTATTGGTGAGTCAAGTAAATCGGTTGCGGAAAATGCATAAACCAGTTGTGGGTGTTGGCTGTGCTTCCACTGGAGACACGTCTGCTGCGCTGTCGGCTTACTGTGCATCTGCAGGCATTCCATCAATTGTGTTTTTACCTGCAAATAAGATATCTATGGCGCAACTGGTTCAACCAATAGCCAATGGGGCCTTTGTGTTGAGTATCGACACTGATTTTGATGGTTGTATGCAGTTGATTCGCGAAGTCACAGCTGAGTTGCCAATTTACTTGGCTAATTCCTTAAACAGTTTGAGGCTAGAAGGACAAAAGACTGCAGCAATAGAGATTCTACAGCAGTTTGAATGGGAAGTTCCAGACTGGGTGATAGTTCCCGGTGGTAACCTGGGCAATATATATGCATTTTACAAAGGTTTCCACATGTGCAAGGAGCTGGGGCTTGTTGATCGTATCCCAAGACTTGTTTGTGCTCAAGCAGCCAATGCAAATCCACTTTACGTGCATTATAAGTCTGGTTGGAAAGATTTCAAACCTGTTAAGGCAAATACAACATTTGCATCTGCTATACAGATTGGTGACCCAGTATCTATTGATAGGGCTGTCTTTGCTCTAAAGAAGTCCAATGGGATAGTGGAGGAGGCTACTGAGGAAGAGTTGATGGATGCGATGGCTCAGGCTGACTCAACTGGGATGTTCATATGCCCGCACACTGGTGTGGCATTGACTGCACTCTCCAAGCTGAGAAAGGCTGGAGTTATTGCGCCTACTGATAGGACAGTGGTTGTGAGTACAGCTCATGGATTGAAGTTTACTCAATCCAAGGTTGATTATCATTCAAAAGAAATAAAGAACATGGAGTGTCGGTTTGCTAATCCCCCGGTACAGGTGAAAGCAGACTTTGGATCTGTCATGGATGTTCTGAAGAAGTATCTATTGAGCAAAAATTCCAAGTTCTAACTTTTTGGAAGAGTAAATTCTGCTTACCAAAATCATCATCTTTTGGTTCATCTTCGTCCATGATGAAGAATTTGGTTAGATGGTAATCCTTTCACTGGTTGAATTAGGTGGGAGTCATGAAAGGCTCTGAGTTTCCAATGAGAGAAATATGTTTTTAAGTAGGAACTTTTAGTGGTTGCATCTTTCTGCTATTTTTATGCTCCTTTGTCTAATGTTGGCGTACTGAATATTTTGTAGCATTAGCATCTGCCCCAAATGAGTGGTGTTTTCTAGTTTGAGGGTGATCATGTCATGAAAACTGAATAAATAGCGCCTCATATGGGATTATCTATCATCTGAATATATATCGTGAAAATCATACCTTCTCTTGGAAGGGGAATGTTTATTTTACATGTTGGCCACCTCAGAAGGGCCATTGATACTTTAAAGAGGATTCAGTATCTTATTTCTTTCTTAGAAAAGCTCTAGGTAAACTTTTTTAGTAAACTATTGTCACCAACATGCATACCATACTCACTGGCAGCAACAAGAAAAAAAGTTGGGCATGAAAAATTATACAAACATGATGGGTCCATGAGCAACTGAAAAACAATCTTTTTTGGTTCCTCATGTATATTGCTGCACCAAAATATTACAGGATGAAGCCATATTATCGTCTAATAAACAGCACAACAAATGGACAGTAGTACTAACTACTACATATCTTTACATGTTCATACCCTTGTTAGTGAGCTATTTTCTCCCATTTCCCACATTGCCTGCAAGCATTATTCCAGTAGGTGTCACCTTTCTGTTGCGTGGTCTGGTGAAGTTACTTTCTTCATAGGGGAGCCATCACTTAGTTATCTGGATTATGGATTTCAGCTAACATAAGAGTATAGCAGAAGATGACTACAATACAATCAGGGCAACTGCAACTAGAGCTGCTACAGTAAATATCAGAGCCTGCAATGATGAACTTATTTGAGATACATGTACAAATGTAAATAGATAAAGAGGATTTTGAGGACAAAATGCTGCTGATCCTACAAATAACCGACAACTAAACTTCCTTGGTTCTTTTTTTTTTTTAATTTCCGAGAATGTAAGCAAAATTTTTTTTATTGATCAGTAAGAGTATTAAGAATAAGATGTAGAGAAGACAGATTCCCTTGACATATAAGGACTTTTTAGGTGATCAACCTGAAATCAGAATCAATGCAACTTGCACTTAAGGATGGTAACTCACAGCTATTGCATTGGCAGCTAGCCCTGCCCGCTCCCTCGGATCTCTCTGGTAGTGATTCCGGAAGTAAAGAATTGTTGCATAATACCACATGAATGGGAATACAAAACCAAGTAGCAGGCTGCAATAGAAATAGATAAGAGAAGAAGAACACGACTTAGACCATATAAGATATGTCCAAAGAGAAGCCTAGATCACGACAAAAAGACAGAAGAGAGGTGGGGGATGAGAAGAGGAGCAACAAGCAAGAAACTCACGAAAACCATCCTATTCCACAACCAAAGCAAGGAAGAGGTCTGTCAAAGATCCCCAGCTGATTGTTTTCCGCAGCTTCCGGGGGCATATTACTGCTACTGGGATGTTCTTTGGCGTCTTGCAGGAGATCTGTATGCACAAAAATGACATAAGTAACCACTACTGGTCCATAATAAACAGTGATTAGATGCACTAGACTGCAGCAACAAATATCTGAACTAGAACTACTTTCTGAAGTCCTAATTCATGCTTGACCTTATATTTTGAATTATAGAGGTTGGCTTTTGAAAGTTAACGCCTGAAAGGCTGAAACATGAGAAAATGTACTATTCTTCAGGGCTAATGAAGTTCAACGTATAATGCCTAAAAGGCTATTAGATCTTCTCATTAACTTTGAGGTAAGAGTAGAATAGAAATAAATAATTGATCTTGAGCTCGATATAATGTGCTGAAGCTTAGAAACAGAAGTATCACTAGAGAATTCCATTTTCTAAAATGTAATGCTCAAATTACTGTACAGGGGGTAATATAGTCAGATGTCGTTACAAGAGTCAACAATGTAATAGTTCTTTGAAGCTCAAGGAAAGAGCTAAAACTTAAACGAAGAGTGTTCATGTTCATACTGTATTCTTGTCCTCTGAATGTGAAGTAATGAGAAAACTGGACAAGTTAAACCTGAAGGACATATGAAACCAGCAAACCTGAGCATCTTTTTTTATAAAAGAAAACAAATCCGAGGTCAATCATTAATGCAACCGGATAAGTGATTACATCTTAAGTTAATCTATATAAAACCATAGCATCTAACACTGTAACAGAGTATTATGCATGACTTTGTGCCAATGATTAATATATAGTTAGCTTTCTCAAAAAAAAAAATATGTCCAAAGAATATCAATATCCAGATGGTTAAAATAGAAGAGTTTTTACTTCATTGAAATATCTACAATCCCAATCTTTGTAGTCAAACGTTTTCCCAAAATCATGAAATTCCAAGATAGAGATCTTTATCACTACCCACCTTCGCAACATAAATACTGCTGCCCCCAAGTTATCAATTTCAAATAAAGAACGAATGTCAGAAGTTAGTATTGTCCATGCTTGTAAAAAATTCTATGAAAGGTCTGATTTCATTAACATAATGTTACCAAAAGGTACAACAAAACACCAGATTCATAATGTTAGCAACAGGCAACAACTTGAGGTTTAAGGCAAATAAAATACGAAATTCATTAAGAAAACAAAGTGTGGATATGGCTAAAAATCTCAAGCACGATTACATACTCTGATCCATGTGTAGTTCTGGATTCTGACTTCTAATCCTCAATTCCTCCTCCACGACTCTTGCAACAAGTGATTTGATGTTTGCAGCTTCAGCAGCTGTTGCTCCAATCTAGTTGTGCTTGAACTCTAAAGCAAATTAACTGTCGGACGGGGAAATAAAATGCCATGTTCAGAACAAAACTCATCTGAACCTTGGGAACTAAATTAAGCATCTAACGTCTAACTGTTCATGTTGAGTTCAACTTCCACTAAATGACAATCAGTGGCCACTAAAATTTCGATGATATGTTTAGATAAAGAACTCTCATATGACTAGGAAATACAACTGTAACATGGCTTGCAATTCTACTATCTTATACCACAAAGTCATTAGGCCACCAATTCCAAAAAAAAAATTGAATTCACAGAAAACTAACGTTCAACTCCTAGTCAAAGAGGATGATACACAAAGAGAAGTCAAGATTCCAAAGAAGCTTGAACCATCAGGGTAGTGCAATCAAAGTTTAGTACAATACTAGAAAACATTAGCAACCCATCACAGTTAACACAATTACGAATCACTTCCAAAACCCTTCTTCAATTTTCCATACCAAACATTGAGAATCAACCAATACTGGCATGTATACTTGTCTAAATAACCCTAATTTGTCTTAGTTAGCAGAACACTTGCAGATTATACCAATAATTTCAACTACTTTGTGTTTTTGAGTGCAATTAACTAACTGATTGACTGAAATATACACATTTCCCCGATGTCAATGGCCAAAGATAAAGAAGAGAATGAAAACGAAAATGTCTTACCCCAAACTGAAGAACCAGAGAAAGACCGTGAGGAAGAAATTGCGAAGGAATAAGACGAAGAGCCAACGGTTATCCTGGTAGACACTGAAAGCAGCGACAGTCTCTTCGTCCTCGCTCGATATTCCGAATGGCCGGCAATGGAGTTCGTGCACCGATCCGGTGGGTTGCTCCGGCCAGTTAACGCATAACCGGTTGTTCACAGAAGTTGCAATTGAGTACGAGTCTCAACTGCCATTTTAGTTCTTTCTCCGTCCTTTAAATATAAAGTGTAAATCGTAATTACTGATTAACAACTCTTTCCGTCCCTTTACGAAAATCAATTCGACTTGAGTTAAATTAAATTATATTAATTTTATATTTTTTAAAAAAGATATTTAAAAATAATAAAAGATATAATTACAAATTTTTTACTTAATAAAAAAATATATTTATAAAATATTAATCAAAATTATTATAATTTAATTTTAAAAAACCTACGACAATTATAAGTGAACTAGGGAGTAAAAAATCCCTATTTAGTTGCCATTAATTCATGCAATTTGGAGAGTTTTGGGCTAAACAAATCCTGTTGTTTAATCCTGTTGGTTTATTTGGTCCTTCAAATATAACTCTAAGCATAATTAATCTCCTAACATTATAGAAGTGAACACTTTTGATCCTCTTTTGAAAAGGCAAAATTATGTTATTATTTTCTCCGTTTAAACAAGAATGATCATATTTTCTCTTAAGTCTATTTTAAAAAGAAAGACTCTTTTTTTATTTTTGGCAACACTTTAACTTTAACTTTCCACGTGATATGTTTGAGACCACAAGATTAAAGGACATTTTGGTATATGACATAACTTTAATTTAGAATCACAAGATTAAATTTTTTTTTCTTTTCTCTCCGTTCCAAATCAAACTAGACCATCCTTTTCAAACCACAAGATGTACATAGCTATCACATATACTAACCGTACATCTCTCGTCTAACAATTACATATACTATCACTAATTAATAAGTTATACCATATATTACTAAAGATAAATTAGATCAAACATACTTAAACTTAGCAACAAATAATTATCTTTACATTTCATTATTAAACATCCCAATTAATGCTCCAATGTAGAGCCGTTAATATGGGCTAGACCCGTTGGGTCGGCTTGACCTGATCCGGTATTTAATAGGGTTGGACTAAGATTTTTGGAGCCCATTTAAGAAAAGGGCTTTTTAGCCCGTCCTCAATAAGTCTGTTGATTTTTGGGGCTTGAGAATATCAATAGGGTCGACCCGTGCCCCAATAAAAATTAATTAAAAAATATAATATAACATTAAAATATAAAATTAAAGAGTGTCCAAATTCATAACGATTAGTTTAATATTTCTATTTAGATATTTATACTTTTACTTGAAAAAAAACTTAATAAATATTTTATAAAGATAATTTTATTTGTAGATTTTATTAACAAGTAGTAACATTAACATTAATATTGTTTTATCGATATTTATGATCATATTTTAAAATTATAATTTAATTCAATAATTATAAAAAAAGTATTTTTTTAAAAAAGTGGGCTGGCCCGGTAAGCCTGTACACGTACTTGTGGGTTGGGCCGACCATTTTTATGGCCCACACCAAAAATGGGCTAGCCCGGCCTGACCCGTAAAATGTCAAACCCTGTATGGGTTAGTCCGGATGGGTGGGTTATCCCATATTAACAGCTATACTCCAATGCCTATTCAAACAACTTAAAACATGTTCCCGTTAAACTATTGTAAATAGAATTAATTAGGTTCTAAAGTAGTAAAATCTATGTTGCTTCTCTTAAGAATAACGGTGATAATCCATGTAACTTGTAAAATACTAAAACTCATCGGACAACCTCATTCTCCTTTCCCCCAATTTCACACCCGAAGAAATTTAGAAGTACTTAATAAAATAAAGGAGTAATAACTTTGGCGGTCACTCAAATATCAATTCTTTTACAGGAAGTTACTTAACTTTCATTTTCAATTCAAAAGTCACTCAATTATGACTTCTTTGTACAGAAAATCACTCAACCTATTTAGTTATTTTTTCCTTAAAATTTGGAAAAATTGTATGAAATAGCAAACTATGAATCAAATGAAATGTTACAGCCATAGTTTATTTTAGTTGTAATTCGCAGCAAACATCCCCTTTCTTTGCCATATGATTCAGTATATAATTAGCTATTTTCAATATACAATTAGTCATTTTATATATTTCGATATAAAATGTATAAAAATGTGTTTGTATTTATATAAAGCAAAAGAAAAATGTATATACAATACAAATACATATATTTTTGTTTTGTACACTTATAATTATACAAATACAGATCTTATTATACGAATTACAATGTATAAATGAATTAATACAAAACTAAACAATTTGCATAAAATTGGATGTTTGTAGCGAATTATACAAATCAAAAGCAGTAAACATAAGATTTCATATGGAGTGCAGATTTTTATGTGTGCTATATATGAAAAATTGCTCATTAAAAAATTTGTTGACATGGAATTTTAATGATTAACCAAGTTTTTAAGAACAAAATATATATTCATTTAGAGTTTAACTTCTACGCACTGTCGTTGTACACATTTTAGGCAATTTTTTTTTTGTTATTAATATTTTTATATTATAAAATTCTATTTTTATTTTATCCATTTGTTTAAGATTTTCTTTCCTTACTAAATAATATTATCAACTTTGTAATTTTACCGAGTGCACTTTTACAGAATGTAATGAACATCAAGTTTAACATATAGAGCTTCAAAACGAATGGAGAAACAAGTATCTAGAATTTTGTTGTTAATTTTTCTTACTGCAGAAAATAATTTTAACTTCTAAAGTACAATTTTTGTATACTCCTGGAACAATTATCATTTTAACTCATGTTTTGAGCTTTAAATTATTGATTTCTGCATTTATTAACTCGATCCTCTATTTTTATTTATCAAATAGATTACATTATGATTTTTTTCATCTACATTTCCAATCATAAAATTTTCATAAGTAAATATTTTTTTCCACTTTGATATTTGTTGAAGCGTTGCACAAATTGGTGGAAACAGTACTTCAGTCTCTATTTCGTTTACTACAAAAAGTGTAAAACCTTAGACCATCTATTCAAGTTTGACACTTTAGAATATTTTGTGATAAGGTTCACAATAATTGATTTTGTATATCTTAATGATTGTCATAGTTGTAACTGACAATATACACAATATTTGTAGAGAATAGAAAATTGTATTAGTAGCAAAACAAACGGAAGAACTACTTGATATACATCTATTAAAAATTTCTATAATATTTTGCTAAAAAGAACCTAAACAGTATAGTTCTTTTTTCAAATAAATAAATGACATTCACAAATTTTCTCCCTTCATGCGACAAACTACAAATGATTCATAAACTTAAATGAATTTTCAATATCGGTTCTATATCTACGAAAGAGTGTACAATAATAGTACATAACTTTTAAGAGTTTAAAAGAAGAGCTAGAGATGTCTTAAATGGAGCAATATGGTGAATGAAGGTTCATATAGCTCAGCGTCACAGTTTTTGTTGCTAGTTTAGACTTAAGTCCAAAAATAATTCACATTTGAAATTGTATTACATTATTTCGTATATACAACACAAGTTCAAAAGAACGACCAGAGATTAATGAAGAAATCAACCTTTTTGCTTCTCCATAGCAACATCTTCAATATCTCTCTGTGAATACTGTGCAATACACTTCATGTGATGTCTTCCGTTGAAAGTCCTTCTTTATCCTACAACATATGGTTAATGGATATTAGATTACTCAAAAAAGGGGCAAGAATTCATCAAACTCCATTAAGAAAGAAAACAGAGGAATTTTGATAATTGGTGAAGAGACAAACAAAATGTTTTAGTGTGAATGTTTGAAAATTAATGGCAATGGACATGATTACACGTATTTTGTAAATTTGAAATAGATATAAATAACGAATAAATAGTTACCATAAATTCTGTTGATAATAGTTGCTCTTTAAAATGTTTCAATGATGGATGCTCGTAATTTGCTTCAATGCTATTGAACAAGAGAAGCAACAGTAATGTTAAAGGAAATTCTGTAAAAGTACACCGGTAAAACAAACATGATAATTTTATGACGCAAGGAAAAATAGTCCTAAACTAAGCTAAACTAAAAATAGAGTTCTAATTACCATATATTACTGTATTTGATACTTAGATTTTATAAAATAAAAATATTAATAAAAAAAAGAATCTTGCCTTAAAAGTATGAGCCAGTGTAAAAAAAGTATACACTAATAGTGCATAAAAGTTAAACTCATTCATTTAAATCATTTAACGACCCGCACTATTTAACCCAACCAACAGAAAGTGAAATGCTCAAGCGACATTGAATGATTTAAATAGATATATATTTGGTTCTTAAAATTTTGGTTGATAACTAAAATTTCATGTCAGCAGATTTTATGAAAAAATAATTAAATAGGTCGAGTGACTTTCTGTGCAAAAAAGTCATGTTGAGTGACTTTTGAATTGAAAATGAAAGTTTAGTGACTTTATGTGGAAAAAAATGAATAATTGAGTGAATATCAAAGTTATTAACTTTAAAAAAAATTGTGAAATTCATATAATTTATACATGTATTTAATATGAAGTAATACCTATGTCATAAATACGTGTATAATTCTAAGTTTGGTTTTGGAACTTGGGAGTCAAATGAGTGACATTATGATTTATGATTTGAAATATTGAGAGGTGAAGCTTTGAAGTTGGCTCCTAAAATTTAGAGCATGCAACAAAGAACTATATCCCATATATCAAAAACACAACGTCATCTTCCTATCGTTTCCATATATTTTCAGAATATCAATATCAATATTTTTTCCGTTTTCTATTGGTGGTGACGGCGGCGCTGAACGGTGCATTCATGGCTGTGCTCCTCTTTTAACGGCCAAACTAAGCGGCTGCCGGTGCTGAGCACCGGCGAGGCGGATCCAGAGCGGTTCAATGGAATCCATTGCTTCACCTCGATTCATAAGTACATAAGCCAAGAAAAAAAATAAAATTAATGCTTGTATAAATATATATATATATATACGTACACATTATACTCAGCTAGGATTATAAATCCTAGATTCGCCGGATCATGAAAAGAAGTGATAGCGTGATTGCCGTGGCGATAGACAGAGACAAAAATAGCCAACATGCTGTGCGCTGGGCGGTTGATAATCTCCCTGTAAAGAAGAATGGCGAAATCCTCCTTATACACGTTCATCTCCATAACGAAAATGTCAATTCCCGTATGTATTATGCCTCAATTTTAACCTTTTTTAGGGCAATTATGTGGATTCTGTGTAATTATTTCGATAATTTTCATGTTGATAGTCAATCGGCTGGCTGCTGCCATGGGCGGAGCCAGGGTAACGCAGGGGAACCAATTGGTAAAAAAATCACACTACTTCGTGTTTTATATTTTTATTTATTGCTGAAAATACTGGCTCCGCTGCTGCCTGCTGCTATCCTGATTAATCTGTGTTTTGCTAAGCTCACTAGTAAGGAATTGATTAAAAGCAAAAGAAAAGAGGAGCAATGCCTTCAAATTTGATGTATAAAATCTAATGTTAATGCCGACATCTTAATTTTTTTTTTCTGTTTAACACTTGGCATTTATGTTCATCTTTTCATACATTACAGAAAGCACAGTTGCTAGTCATTCTCCCACAATGGCTGAAATGCAGCAGTTCTTCCTTCCTTATCGTGGAATTTGTGCTCGAAAAGGGGTAATAATCTTAAAATCACCTAATTTTTTCATCTAATTGGCCTCTTTTAAACTGTGTTGTTGATATACCTTAGCCATGGGTTGTGTGCACTCTACCCTTACACTGAGTATGTTGTTGTTGTTTGTTAAGAAGTGTTATTCATATTTCAGTTCAATTTGTGGAATTATGAAGAAAAGCCAAAAGGGATAATAGAGGATCAGATGTTTTAAGTTGTAGTTCGATTGAAAATTGTTAGTCTTTATTTTAATTTTGGGATTTTTCTATTTCTTGAAAGCAATTAGCATGATATCCAGGCTTTAGTTATAGTCTGTGAGGACAAAAGTGAATACTTAAACAGTATTCTTCATATTTTGAGGTGAAAGGATCCACAAATCTTTGAAATCACAAGGTTACAACTTAACATGATATTAGAATTTATGCAGTTGTGAGCATTCTGTGATTACTTTGATCATTCCAGATTCAGGCCCAGGAAGTGATTCTCCAGGACAGTGATGTTGTACAAGCACTAACCGAGTATATATCTCAGAAGTTCATCACCACCATCGTATTTGGTGCTTCAACCCGGAATGCCCTTACAAGGTATGAGTGAGTGTTAGTTTTTCCATGCCCTTAATTGTGTTTTGGGAGTCCGTATGTTAACAAGGTCTGAGCATCAAGTGCTTCCTTGGTTTTTCTTGTAGTTGATAAAGAGTTCTAATTCTCGGCTTTCTATGTCAGAGCATTTAAAATTCAAGATGTGCCAAGCTCTTTATCCAGATCTGTGCCTGAATTCTGCTCGATCTATGCCATATCAAGGGGAAAAGTTCTAAAACTTAAGTCAGCAAGTCAACCAGCCACTCCTAGCAATAAAGCAAGCTCCAGCCAAACAGGATTCTCACACAATTCCCCAATTTCTCGAGTTCATATTCCGTAAGTCTATCCATAAAACCTCCCATGGTTGTTGAAAGTAAGGTTCATCATGGTTACTGATTAGACTCTTTAGATAATCATTCTAGAAGATTTTTTCTCTTTCATGTATGTCATAACATTTCTTTGTTTCAGTTATCATTATTATCTGTTGTTGCTACAGTTCTTTTCTCCTTTTTTCGACATGACTTCTTCAGTATTGTATTTCCTTTTCTGACTGATCTTTGTTATGCTTTACTGGGAGCGGAGGGTCTATGTGAAACAATTTCTCTACCTTCACCATGTAGGGGAAAGGTCTGTGTGCACACTACCCTCCTCAAGCCCAACTTGTGGATTACATTGGGTTTTTTGTTGTTGTATGTCATGACATCTACTTCATGATTTTAATAAACAATTTTCAGCCAGGGGAGTTGGGGAAGTATTGGGACCTTTGAATCTATTGACGCTGGCAGCCGAAGCATATATTCTGATAGCAGTAGTGTCTCAGATAGGAATCCTGCAAGTCAGAGTACTTCACCCAATTACAGCAGTGCTACTGAGCATACACCAAAGGCATGGTCGGACAGCCAAAACAGCAGCAGGAATCCTTCACCAGATCGTTCTGTCAGCACTATCGGTGAAGTATTAAATAAAAGTCAACTAACGAGGCAGCCTGGCTGCAAGAATCTTACTCCTATCTCATCGTGGGGCAATAGTGATGATTTTGGTGAATGGGCACCACCCGCAGAGATAGTTGGAAGCAGTGAAAATTCCTCCCAGGCTTCTGTGAATTCAAATACGGATACTACAAAAATACTACATGATAGACACCTTGGTAGCCTACTACCTCCATCCCAACACAGAGTCAATAACCTAAATCTTCGCATGCGCCCTAAAGAGAATTCATTCTACTCTACATCTGGTTCGAGTGATCTTTCAAGCTCCTCAAGTTACCGTTTCTCTGATATGTCCTTTGAGCATTTGGACTCTTCTCATAATGTTTCAGAAGCTTCTAGGAGTTCCATCTCCTTCCAAAATGCAGTAAGTTCAAATATGCTCCCCTGAGCTTGAATCTTATGGGTAGTCTAGTTGTAGATTGAATCTTATGGCCTATCTATTTTACTCATCGTCGCAAGATATTTAACTTTTAAACTTTAAAGTGTCCTTGAGTTTATCTAAAAACTGCACCATAATATGACCTGAAATATTGTAGTTAGCACAGATCAACTGGCTATTCTTTCCTCATTTTTACATGCAATACAGGATGAGTTGGAGGAGGAAATGAAAAGGCTAAAATTTGAACTGAAACAAAGCCTGGACATGCACAATGGAAACTGTAGACGACAGGTCAGAGTTCGACGGTCACATATTTTTATCAGCACCTGAATTATTCATTTTCGTTACTCCATATAATAATACATTTATCCACGGAACTTACTTTTCATATTTTTCAAGGCAAGAGAGATTGATCATTCAGCGTCAAAAGAGGCATGCAACTTAGAAGAAACCAAGGAGGCCCCTGAGGCTTCACATGCTATGTTGGAAAAGGAGAAGCAAAAATGCAAAGCTGCATTAGAAGTAGCACCAATGGCGCAATACATAGCAGAATTGGAATCTAAGAAGCGAAGGCATGAAGCAGAAGAGAAGAAGAAAGCACAAGAGGCATTTGCCTGCAGTGAGAATTGCTATAGGAGATACTCAAAAGATGAAATTGAAGCTGCAACTAACTACTTCTCCAATTCACAGAAGATTGGTGAAGGTGGATATGGTCCTGTGTACAAAGGCTATCTGGATCACACTTCAGTTGCTATTAAGGTTCTAAGGTCGGACATCACGCAGGGGCAAATACAGTTTCAGAAAGAGGTACTTTTCCAGGTTACAAATAACACAGATGTTTTTGGAAATCCAATACAGTTAGGTGCCTATTTTTATTGCAGATTGAGGTTCTAAGCCGCTTGAGACATCCAAATGTGGTTCTTCTCCTGGGAACATGTCCGGAGTATGGTTGCCTTGTCTATGAATGTATGGAAAATGGCAGCTTAGAGGATAGGTTGTTCTGCAAGGACAAAAGTTCTCCTATACCATGGCCTGCTCGTTTCAGGATAGCTGCAGAAATTGCTGCTGCTCTTCACTTCTTTCACCTAACAAAACCAGAACCCATCGTGCATCGAGACCTCAAACCTGCTAATATTCTCTTGGATGCTAACTACAAAAGTAAGATTAGTGATGTTGGCCTGGCCAGATTGGTTCCAGCGTCTGTCTCAGGCAGATTCACTCAGTGTCTCATGACATCAGCTGCTGGGACATTTTGCTATATTGACCCTGAATACCAAAAGACTGGGATGCTGAATACAAAATCAGATGTTTACTCTTTGGGAATCATGTTATTACAAATAATTACAGCAAGGCCTCCAATGGGTTTGACGCACCATGTTGAGAGGTCAATTGAAAAGGGAAAGTTTGATGATATACTAGATCCATCAGTGAACGATTGGCCCTTAGAGGAGGCGCTATCCTTCGCTAAATTGTCTCTGAAATGTTGCGAACTCAGGAGGAAGGACAGGCCAGACCTTGGTTCAGTCATATTGCCTGAATTGGAACGACTAAAAAACATTGCATTAGACTACAGACCCAGAGGTCGGCTTACTTTACGTCCCTCAAGTTCACAAGAGAGCTTAGCAGTGACTGAGGTATGTTACCTTAACTTAAGCTTCATTTTATGTTCGGCCTGGGGACCCCTAATCATAATATAATTTGATCAAACCTCTCATGCGGAATATTCGATGCCAATCACTCAGCTTCTTCATCTAATGAAGGCACATTCCTTCTGAATGAGACCATTCAATATGGTCTGGTTTTCCCCTGACCCCACACATAGCCCGAACTTAGTGCATCAGACTGCCTCTTTTAATCAAATGGATATTACATGTACTTAAGCTGCTCTATGTCCTTTTTTCTATCAGGAAGTAAGAAACAGTATTTCTGACAGTCAATCAGATAAAGCAGCATAACTGCTCTTGTACCTATTGACAAGGTAATGATTACCATAAGCCTTCATTAGTTACTTTTAAAAAAGTTTCTGAAATTTATTCCCCTTCCATAACCTAGACTGACTGGGCTTTAGGGTTATTTACCATGAATTGTTTTCAAATCTGTTAATTTTCTCAACTTTGATGCCATTCAGGTGATACCGCTGGTCACCACCTCAGTTTTCAAGCATATTTTCAGTCCAGAAAATCTGTAAATACTAAATGTACAGAGATACAATATAGTCACCACCACAGCACCCCGTTGTAAATTTGGAAACAGAAAAATACTTTTTTGATTCCAGTGAATGTCAAAGTAAATGAAATTCTTGAACAAAAACTGATATTCTAATGAAATCTTATCATATATTTGTGAATCTTGGTTTATTGAGCCTATGGAAAGAGCACTTGAATGGACATACTTTTAGTTTCTCCGGAACAGTAATTGCCTTTAACAATTGACAAAGGCAAAACTAAACCAAGGTACAGTTGTGGCAAAGAAATCACATTGCAGGTTTCTAAAATCAGTTCCAATGCAAAAAGTAACTTTTCAACACTTGATGTTTAATTGTTTGTCATCATGTAAGAAGTGCAAAATGGACATCCCATGAAAAAAAATATATATATTCTTGCTAGGTGATTAATTTAGGAACTTGCAGCTAAAGGATCACAAAGGTGTAAAATTTTAAGCATTGCAAAAAAGTATAATACATTCTAAGCAACACAAAGTAAAACTTAACAAGAAAAAAAAATCACTACAAAAGGTAAGATTTGCATTAAACTTTATAGTTTGTTCAAATTAATCTCCTGCATTCCAGATAATAGGTACAGTACCAGAGTGGTTCAATTTTTTCAATGTATTTGGTGTAACCTTATCAAATTTTCAAGAAAAGAAATGCTTCCGGAGTTGTGCAAAAGATGATAGTTAATAAGAAATAAGGTAAAGAGAACAAATTCTTTATCCATGGTTCTGAATATTTAAGATCTTGGGATCAACATGGATTAATTATGTAAGATCAGACATCATAAAGTACAATCAATTTAAGTGCAAAGACTGTGTTCAGAAGTGCCTTGATCTATTCATGGATGCAAACAAAGTTTAACAGGGCAAAGGGGGCTTAAAAAATGAGACCGAGCACATCACCAAAAAAAATGCTTCCCAGGCAGGCAATAATCTCCCGAGCACAAATTACAACAGTACAAGCCCAAGTTCTGATGGTCTTAAAACATGCTTTATTCGATAGTTGTAGAGATAGTAGTGGAGTTGCCCATCACCGGGGCCAAACTTTAGTTCCTTCAAGAAAGTTTCGTTATGCATAACATCTAGAGCATTGAAAACGTCAAAATCCTTTTTCTTAGCCACTATGAGAGCATCATTCATCAACTGAATCCATGGAGTTTTAGTTGAAACATTGTAATAAGAATAAGCAGCCTTCAGAGTGGAATAATTCTGATTACCAAGAATTGATGAAGGGAGGGTGTAAAAACTGCAGAAGTCAGTGATTTCATGAGACTCGGGGCTTTCAACCAGATAGCTGTCAACAACACCCTCCTTTGGCAGAAGCCAGTGCTCCACGTCATTCTCATCAAAATCAGGTGCAACCACAAAGTGCTTCAAGTAATTCCGAAGCAATCGAGTAACAGCAGGAACATCATGGAGCTCCATCTTTCTGAACCCAGGTGTGACGGTCTGATCAGGTAACTTGTAAAGCTTTATTGTGCGGCTCATTGTCATCCTCGCACCAAGCCTAGAAAATCCGACATCGATAAGCTTCTTTGGATTCAAAGATCTATGCCAATATTGACATGTGGATACAGGTGTTGGAAGAACCACCCCAGCTGTATAAGCAGCTTGCCAAATGTTTTCCAAGTGAACTCTCCTTGTGACCTCCTTTATCATGACAGGAGCAAGTCTCTTTGATCTAAGCTTCTTATGAACACACAGAAAGTTTATCTCTGCCATGATCACGACGTTATCTCTAGCACGTATCTTTGCAGGTACCCCTGTGATAAAAGCAACCAATTTTTTTGAGGTCTTCACTCTGACTCCTATGTGCCAGCTCTTATAGTAACCTGGAGGATGTAGTGCCCATCGAAGAAATTCCTTTGAGTAATTGAACCTAAACATGTTCTCATCATCTTCTACATAATTGTTTGTTAGCAGAAGATAGACCTCATTACACATATCTTCTGAGTCCAAATCACAGGTGGTCCACTCATATGGACTAGGAAGATTGTAAGGCTCCTGTTTAACTTCAGTTAAGGGTGTTGGAGGTTCAATAGGACCTTCAGGCAAGCTTGAATCTCCAAGATCCTTGAACTGGCCCACTGGTTGGGTCTCCCAAAACTTATGCCTCTTCGACAGTGAGAGAGATTCTTGTACCTTTCGTGCTAAGGAATCAATTGATACCTCATTACCGCTTTCTGAAGATAAGTTACTATCCGAAGTGAGGTTATGATTCTCAGCTGCCTTACTATCATCAGCCATTTTACCAACTTTGGGATATTATTCTCTGCCATAACAATAAATTATTAAATCCAGCACTAAGTATAACACATAAGCGAACATATTAGCGAATCTATAAGCCATTTACAGCACACATGCTGTCAGAGACCGTAAGTGTTAAAACATTCCACAACCAAAGCCCCATCCAGGAGTTTTAAGTCAGTAAAATACAGAGTACCACTGAATCCACTACTTCTTTGTGAAATGGGTTCGGACCTACTATATGTGTATGTAACAATATTATGCATATAATAGTAACTGAATGCAGCGGGTCTGCCGTGCTCACAACATTCTGAAGGCAGCAGGTATGCCATATTCGCAACATTTTATATTTGTATTAGAGATGAACAAAAAAACACTCCCGAAAACAAATACTCGTGTTATACTTTTGTATCTATCAACCTATCTAAACGCCGCACTAATATGTATGTATTAACTAATCATCAAATAAAATTTCAGGTTTCCCGAGTAAAATGAGCTCAATTATAACTGTTGATGAGAATAACATAATAGCAAGCTGTTTCCTCAGCGGAATTCCACATTGTCAACAGAATCCCGAGTAAAATGAGCTCAATTATAACTGTTAATGATAATAACATAATAGCAAGCTGTTTCCTCAGCTGAACTCCACATTGTCAATAGAATCCTGATCATCAATCAAACTTCTACTACTGTTTTCCACATCAACTTCTACATAATGCAACAGCGAATATTTCAAAACGAGAAAAAGAAAAACAAAATTTCACCATTGGACCAGTGATTCAAACTTGAACAGCTTCTAATGGTAGCATGAAGGTGTGAAACAGTAGCAAATTCAGTTCCATAAGATCTTATTCATAACAAACCAATTTCTACAAAAATTAAACAAAAGGAGAGAAAATAAGAATCAAACCTTGCAAATGGTTTGCAGTAGAGTGGTGAACGAGATCTAGGGTTTCAGAAAGTGATTAACAAAGATGATCGGGAGCACCTGAGATAAGCAAAGAATATTGTTTAGGCTAAGCATTGGAACCAACGAAGGAATATGAAAATTCCAATGGGCCTTGTACTATCCTATTGGGCTTTGTCCAATATTCCATTTTGGACTAGAGATTCGTTTAGTTTGCCGATTAGGTTATTTTGAGATTATAATTTGTAATTATAAGTTTTGAACAAATTTTATATTAGCAATTTCATATTATTAATATATAATTGGCATAATACATGAATATGCTATTTAACTAGATCATATTTATGCCCTTTTACTTTGGATATGTGTAAGCAGACACTTAAACTTGTATAAAATTGTACAAATAGACACACACATCCTACGTGACATCTACATGACAATTTGCATCCTATTTGGTGTCTTACGTGTTTTATACCACGTAGGACACATGTGTCCACTTATTCAACTTTATACAAGTTTGAGTGTCTACTTATGCAAAAACAAAGTTGAAGGGCATAAATATAAAATAAGGTGAAGTTAAAGACTACATTTATATATTATGACTATTATATTTTTATCAGTTCTACCAAACTTATCGATAGATCTAATAAGCTAACATGAAAAAGAAAATAAAATCCAATATTATATAAGAATACTTATGGGGTGTATAACCAAACTCAAATTTACAACTAAACATTATGCTAAAATTTTATATCAATCATGAAGTATCTGGCGCTACTTTACTTAGACTTCATACTGATCTTTGATTGTACCTTCAATGAACTCCATTAAGCGACCGAGTAAGATCATTCCTAAGAAGAAACTAACAACTTTATGATAAGCGGTGTTTGCTTTGCAGGACTTTTCGATCTCTTAAACTTCAACACTCTTTCTAGACGCATGACTCACTTCTCCGTCTAAAAGGTTACCAACTGAACTTATATACATTAAAAGTTAAAACACTACGTATATACAGATAAGATATATATAAGAAAATTTCAAACGTATGAAATATTTTATGAGATTAGCTTAGCGGAACAAGTGGCGGAGCTAGAATTTTATTTAAGGGGTGTCAAAATATTAACAAATAAAATCGTATAAAAGCTAAGAAGTGTCAATATGTAATATATATACATAAAAAATAATTTTTATTCTAGCTACACAATGTAATTTTCCGACGAAGGTGTGTCGATCGACACCCCTTAACTATATATGGCCCCGCCACTGAGCGGAACTAATTAATATAATCAAACACGAAATAAAATAATCTCACTTTTTCTATTTAAAAAAAAAAAACAATTAAACAAGGGGAGTGCATGGAATGTTATGACACCTGTCCTTTAGACCCGTTTTATATGCTTATGGAAAGACCTTTGCCTCTTCTTCATACTTCTCTTAACAGAAGAAAAACAAACAAAAAAATTAAGTGTTTAATTTTTGCTAAGCTCATTCTCACTTTCTTATACAACGCTATTACCGTCGACGTTCCTAATTTTTTTACTAATCAGTACGTTAATCTCGTCTTTTTTCTCATTAATTTTCACTTATGTTACTTTACTTACACATTTAATTCTTTGATTATCTTTGTTTATATATAGTAATAACAATTATCGAACAATTCTGGGATCTTATTTGGTTGTTTTTTTTTTGAAAAAGCATTAGTTATAACTTGTAACAATGAAAAATAATTATGTTATGTTCCTCAGAGAAATTAATCAAACTTGAGCTGTTGAGCAAGTTTTTTTTTTTAATTTCATTTTAAGATATAGTTATCGATACGAGATCTGTAGTTTAAGGTTCGAGTAATAATGAGGGCAAATGAAATTTACTATGCTTGAGATCCATTAAATTAAACGGGAGGGATGTAAATCTGGATTTATATTTTGTTCATAGTGTAAACAGGGGCGGAGTTAGTATATTGTTATGTACTAATTTTGATTTGTGTCTAATATGAATAAATTGTTTAGTTTGGTGTAAAAATTGAGCGCGGATAAGTAATTTTGTTACCTATTGTGTTCAATGGCTGTTAGATCTTTCGACATTTTCGTGAATATAAAAGAAAAGTTTATGTCTCTCCCTGTCCTTTCGGTTCCTCGATAAAATGATCATTTTGTGATTCAAGTTTGTTCCTTTATTAATACGGTCATAGATTTATCACTTACTGTAGAGTGTTAGTATTCACTTACGCATAAAGGTACATGGCAGTCATGGCACGCTTGGCACCAGAAGGAGCTCAATTTGATGCTCGACAATTCGATTCTAAGATGAATGATTTGTAAGTTATCATGATATTCGTTGCACAGTATGATTTTAGTCTTTTTTTTTTTCTTGAATCAATACAAATTTTATATGTTAAATGCTGAAAATTGTACTTGTCTCTATTACTTATATTGTATACATGGTGCAGACTTGCCGCTGAGGGAAAAGATTTCTTTACTTCATATGACGAGGTGTATGACAGTTTCGATGCTATGGGTCTGCAAGAAAATCTTCTCAGGGGCATTTATGCTTATGGTACTATGTAAACCTTTTAAGTTATTGTTCTCAAGTCTAGGAAAATTCTTCGGTTCTTTGTTTCTTTGCATGATACATCCAGTCCGTTTCAATTTGTTTGTCTTACTTTCCTTTTTTGCAACTCTTTAATTTCAACTTTTCATGTGACATGTTTAAGACCACAAGATTCAAAAGTATTTTTTACTTTCTTAAACTTCGTGTCATGTCAAAGCCAGGCAAACAAATTGAAACAGAGGGAGTACCATACAGTTGAGAGTTTTCTGAAAAAAAAAGTTTTTTTAAAAAAAGTTGTTGATTTTGTCCCTGATTCCGCCCTTTTTTGCTGCATGTGATCTTTTAAAGGTTTTGAGAAACCATCTGCCATTCAGCAGAGGGGTATCGTACCATTTTGCAAGGGACTTGATGTAATTCAGCAAGCTCAATCTGGCACAGGGAAGACAGCTACTTTTTGTTCTGGAATTTTGCAGCAACTTGATTATGGTTTAATTCAATGCCAATCATTGGTGTTGGCACCTACTCGAGAACTTGCACAGCAGATTGAGAAGGTTATGCGAGCACTTGGTGACTATCTTGGGGTTAAGGTCCATGCTTGTGTAGGTGGCACTAGTGTCAGGGAGGATCAGCGTATTCTCGCAGCTGGTGTTCATGTTGTTGTTGGCACCCCTGGACGTGTGTTTGACATGTTGCGAAGACAGTCCCTCCGTCCTGATTGCCTCAGAATGTTTGTGCTAGACGAGGCTGATGAAATGCTGTCACGAGGTTTTAAGGATCAGGTACTTCAACCTCTTCAATTAGATTTATAATTTTTACCCCTTAGTAGATGATTTGAACAAGTTCAGGTTTGAGGTCCCTCGGTTTGCTAATCTGGGATTATCGCTGGAATTAATTGTTTTGAAGAAATCAATATAGAAGATACAGATTTAGTTTACGTTTAGATGTTCTTGTACTCCGTTAACCAGTCATCTTAATCATTGTCGGGAATTAGCTATTGAGATTAGTTAACACACTAGTACCCCTCCCATTTATTTGGTTCCTAAGGACATAATGTAAATTGATCATCCCGTTGAATTTGTTCCTTCATTTGCTGATTGCGATTAGTAAAACTAAATACAGAGTTCATGACCTTTCCCTCCGATTTGATTTGATGCCGACTTTGAGAAATTAGTAATTTGGAATCTTTATCCATGTGTCTATATTGGCAGATATATGATATTTTCCAGATGCTGCCTACCAAAGTTCAAGTCGGAGTGTTTTCTGCGACCATGCCACCAGAAGCCCTTGACATCACAAGAAAGTTCATGAATAAGCCTGTGAGAATCTTGGTTAAACGTGATGAGTTGACACTTGAGGGTATCAAACAGTTCTATGTCAATGTTGATAAGGAGGAATGGAAGCTTGAGACGCTCTGTGATCTATACGAGACGCTTGCCATCACTCAGAGTGTTATCTTTGTGAACACTAGGCGCAAGGTCGATTGGTTAACGGACAAAATGCGAAGCCGTGACCACACGGTTTCAGCTACACATGGAGATATGGACCAGAACACTAGAGACATAATCATGCGTGAGTTTCGCTCTGGTTCTTCCCGTGTCCTCATCACAACTGATCTGTTGGCTCGTGGTATCGATGTACAACAAGTATCCCTTGTTATCAACTATGATCTCCCAACTCAGCCGGAGAATTATCTCCATCGTATTGGAAGAAGTGGAAGGTTTGGAAGGAAAGGAGTTGCAATCAACTTTGTGACAACAGACGACGAAAGAATGTTGTTTGATATTCAAAAATTCTACAATGTGGTCATCGAAGAACTCCCTTCAAACGTCGCTGACCTCCTCTGAAAACTTCATCTTTATAAGGTGAGTAAGAAGATAATTTTCCAAGCTTATAGTATAGAAATCATTTTAAACTACCATTATTATCTATCATCAAAAACGCACCCGTGGCATTAATGTTGCTAAGAATTTTGCAGTCAGTATGTAGTAAGGTCTTGGTTTTATTTCATTTCCAAATTATTATACTTCTTTGGCATTAATTTTTAGTGTAGTTAAGTTCTTGATTAATGTTGTGTTCTTGTTTTAGCACAGAAATATTAATGATAAACTGAGAAATCTTGATAATTTTTCCTTTTGTTTTTCTACTTAATCAGTGTTTATTTATCTTCTTTAAGCTTGTGAAGTCTTGTATCTTTACCTTTCATTACTAGAAACAAATGTTTTTTACCCGTGAAAAAATTATGATAACTGTGTAAATGCACGGTGGAAAACAGATTCTCACTGATATAGTGAACAACTTTCTAATTTTTTTATATGAAAACAATATTGTTTTTTCTTTTATAACTAATTCAATCAAACTGTCTTTGGGAATAGCCACTGAACATTTTTCAATAGGAAAATCGCGATGTTTTAGTAGTGATTATGGTGTATAGCATTTTTCTAAATAATTTGAAGAGATTATTGAAAGGACAGAAAAATATGCTTTTTTTAGCAACTTACCCTAAGAAAAGTAGTTTATCTTTGGCAATATTTTTACTTTGGGTATGCAATAATTAACCAGAATGAGTGATTAATTAGTACTACTGCCATTTATAATGAAAATTTAACCTCATTATACAAAATTTCAATTTGGATCTTTTTAGCTAAAGTTTTTCTTTTTCTATAAAGAAAAAGAGAAAAAATGATTTTCAAATTGTCAGTTGCACAATTTTGCTTGGCACACTTGACATGCATTGTATAAACCAAAAATGTGGTACACTTCAATTCAATGTATGTGATTGATTAATTCTTTATTAGTACTTACTCTTTTTATTTTTAATTGTCTAATATTAACTTAATATTAATACACTTTTTAAAATGGCTGTTTGGCTCAGCTTAAAAGCTGGTCAAACTGACTTAAAAATTGATTTTTGACTTATTTAGCTGTTTGGCAATATTCAAAATAACTTATTTTAAGTTAAAAAAAAACTTATTTTAAGCCAAAAGTTAAAAACTGGGGTAGGGGTGCTTTTTTTTTAGCTTATAAGTTTTTTTAAGTTGACCACATTTTTATCTTTTTGCCCTTAATATTTTTATACAATCTCCAAATTACCCACATAACCCTAACATCTCTTTCTTCCATTTTTCCCTTTTCACGTTTGGCATAGCAACTTCAGCACTTTTATCCAAACACATAACTGCTTATTTTAAAAATAAGTTTCAGCACTTTCAAAAGTACTTTTTTAAAGCTGCTTTTATTAAGCCCATCCAAACGGGCCCTTAATATACTATCATTCGAATACAATAAATTTAATGATTTAGAAAATAATAATAATAGTTAATGACAAGAGTAAATTAGGAATCAAGTAATTTTTTTTGAGTTTTTAAAAAGAAAAAATAAAAACAAATATTTATTTTTAACCCAACAAATAAATACAAATAGATTGAGGGAATATATATGACAAGTTGGGACTCATTATTGAAGTACTCTTTATATATATATATATATATATATATATATATATTATTTTCTATATTTTAATTTATTTGTGTGGTTTTCACTTGACATAAAGTAATATAAAAGGAACTTGAATTTTAAAATATATAAAATGTACTTAATTATTTAGTAATTAAACTAAAAATAAAAATAAGATTGAACAAATTGAAATGGAACAGAAAGAGTTGCATGTCAACATAAATTAGTTGGTACAACTTTACATGTGAAAACAAACTTTAATGTGAAAACCTTTAATTAAGAATGAAGTAGTTTCACCACTATATCATAATCTATTTTGATTTTCACTACTATATCACGATCCATTTTGATTTCTAAAAAGGATTATTCATCATTTCTCTTATTCTTTATTATTAGATTCGATATTTAATATTCGTATTAAAATCTGATTAAAAATAATTTATTTGGTACAACAGTCAACATTGACCATCAATAATACGAAAGGAATGTGATTGTGAAAGAATGATACACTTAACAGGCCATGCGCCATCAACATTCAAATAGTGGGCTACAAACTTAAATTTTTCCAGCCTCATTGCATCATTGAAAGAAAAAAAATCATCACACACCTTTAAGGTTGTTTTTTTTTTTTTTTTGGGGGGGGGGGGTGTACTACTCAAAAATATTAAAAGCACCACATTGAGCTATTCCTAGGCAAATTAATCCTAAATATTTATTCCAAACTTAAATTTGAAGCAAAGCCTAGATATTAATCCTTGTTTTTTTTTTCTTTTTTTGTTGTATCCCAAAATGGAGAATTTTAGATCAAAATCAACAAGAGAAAGAAGGGGAGGTCCAATTAGTATGCAAGATTTGAGAAGTTGTAGTACTAATTCACATGCAACAACTTCAAGTAATAATAATAATAATAATGATTATAAAGAAGTGAAGATGAAGAGGAGCAAAAGCAAAGTGATTTCATCATCTTCTTTAAAGAATTGGAGTTTTAATGATCCTGAAATGCAAAGGAAGAAAAGGGTTGTTGGATATAAAGCTTATGGTGTGGAAGGTAAGATGAAAGTTTCACTAAGAAAGAGCTTTAAGTGGATCAAGAATACTTGCAATCATGTTGTACATGGATTATGGTGAGTGGTCATCAATTATCAGTCGAGACTCTTCTGAAAACAGTTTAATTTTTACCTTTACGAGATAAAAGTGGGGTCCGTGTATATTCTATTGTTATCAGTGGGATTATACTTAATATGTTATTGTTTGGTAATTTTCTTAATTGATTGTTTTCCATTTGTCTTTTCATAATCAAGCATTTAATCTTTTGCTAATTAGAGAGTTTTTCTTTTCTTTTTCCCCCTTTTTCATGAAGAATGATCTGAGAATCCCATGAACTCAGATTGTTGTGATCTTTTAAAAATTCATTATCTTGATGTAACAAATTGTTCTCCTCTTCCAATTTTGACTATGCTTGACAAGGCGCGATATACTGATCAATAAAGTGGTTAAAAATAATAATATTTTGATTAAATTTCAATTAAAATAATAATATTATATGATTTTTTTTATTGGTTCAAATAACTAATAGAGTTTTATTAATGAAAAATAACAGGTAGTAGGTACTTATATTTGTTCGATTCTTCGATTTGATTTTATTAATAATTATTTAGTTTTTTGTTGATAGATATAGAAATCAATTCAGAACAATGGTTCAATTAGAGTATATATTGGCTACAATAACTGATAATTTCAGTTAAATAATTTATAAGATTTGATTTATTACCAATCAAAAGTTGTGTTATAGTATTTTAAACAATAAATTTGATTTTTTTTTTAAAAGAAGGGATTTAGGACAGATTCTTTTTAGAAAATAAATCTCCACAAGGATTTAGTCAATTTCTTTTATTGGATTTTCATTTTTCTAAATAAAAATCCAAAGATGAATTCTGTCAGAAAATAAAAGAGTATTAATAGTTGGAATAAAATTGGTTTAAGAAAGCTGTCTCTCTCAATTATTAATTATTAGTAAAATTAAATGTAGAGTAATACTAAATATAAATTGTAAAATTGGCAGTCTGTCTTTTGCTGAAAAAGAGTAGAAAAGAATCAGTAGACAGATATTTTGAGTCCCACAAAACATGTGCATTCATTGTACCGGAAAACTTTACTGAATTCCACAACCTAAAATAATATATTTTTTATTCAATATTCGATATTTATAATATATTTTTTATTCAATATTCGATATTTATATTAAAGTTCAACTAATTCTAAATCGATGCGTTAAATGACTAATTTTGGGATCTCTGAGAGTTTGTATGATTGTTACATGTTATATTGCATTGTTAGTTTAAAATACCATGTTTATTTTGATTGTTACTTAAATTATATTATATTGTATCATTTAAATTCATCGTCAGATAATAACAGAAAGTCTTATTCTATGTAACAATTGGTTTGATATGATCACATTATTACTTATTTAGTAATTCTTTTTTACTCTTTAATACCTTTTCCCAGTAAGTTCACCTCATACTCTTACTTTTTTTTAAATTTATATTATAATATAACACAACACGATAATACATTATGAAACAATATGTAACAATAATCGAAGCAAATTAGTCAACGCAACACCACTCATATCATGTTATTTCTGTATCATACGTTGCAGAGGCAGAAAACTGTTTTTGGCATACAATTGTTACAATCTTCCAACACAACTTCTATTTTCAAATACCATTTTTAATTTAAAAACAAATACACTACTTGTCCAAATTTCACAATTTTAATGTACAAAAGCCCACTAAGACTGCCAACTGAGTAAATGACCACACAGAGACCTGTGATTGATATTTAAATAGCTTGAAACAAAAAAGAGTTTGCTCATGTCCAAAGCAGAAGAATCTGCTAGCTTGAAGCCTCTTCATAATTCACAACATAACATAAATATGAATAACACGATAGAACAAGAATAGGAGAGATAGAGACGAAAAAGAATACGATAAGTGCCTATAACTGTATGTCTGTATGGACAAAACATAAACTGGGATTTGTGAGTTTGCGGGGGTTGCATTGTTTATGGTTCCTCCTGGAAACAACTAATATCAGAAACTCATACTCCGCCATGTTGGTGTGTGTGCTGTGCCAAGATATACAGTAGAGGGGGAATTGTGACAAAGCAGAGCTACTAATCCAGTCCCTCATCATCGAAAGCTTAAACCCTCTATTCCTTTGATGGCAGACTCTATATTCTTTAGGTTTGTGTTTCTTGTGGAGGAGCTGCGCTTGTGATCTGATGACACAACTGGTGAAGTCTTCTGGGTAGTATTGAATATTTTACGCAGTGATGCTGCGCCTGCTGCATCTAGTGTCTGAGGGCGGGAGAGGTCAGGTTCACCCCCAGTAATCACTGGGTCTCGACTGCTAGAGACATTAGGATGCCTTGCTGATCCACTTGACCGGAAAAAATTAGAACTAGGTAACTGCAAAACAAACTCAGTCAAAGTCTGTAGTGTTTACTGGTAGATATAGGTCATAAAACAAGAGTAAATTTCAACCACATTCCCCAAAGTATAAGCATGATAGATCCTTAGTTGTACTAAATTCTGTTTCTTAGTGTATACCACCAATTTGCTCTCAGTTTGGCCATTATATTCAAGAACTACAAAATGAATACAAATTATTCTCATGTTCCATGAAGGGCAAGCACACATATGTGGAAGTAATAGAGGTAAGGAAATGTTAGAAGAGAAAAAGATAAATGCCACCCCTAATTGTGCAGTCACCATCCATTTCTGTCATATAGACGAACCAACACCACCTTATTGGCCCCCTTAACCTATATGTAATCATCAGTGCCACTCGGTGAAGGTAATTCAAAAGGCAGCAGATGGAGAGAAGGGTGTTTATTTTGGGTGGGGGTTCAATGCCTTTTAGCTTCTTCTATTTTACTCCCACTTCCACTCCTTTTGTGGAAGTAGTATTTTGCTAATGTTGTGGAGGACGCCCCAGTATACAAGAGATATCTGCGTCGGGTCTATTTCCATCAGCGAGAATTTGGATATGTTTCATATTTCTTCCATCAATCATCTACATTATAGTCTTGAGGATCATCCATTATGAAAAGACCTTCCTCTGAATAGATATGTGCAAGTACACTATGATGGTCCAGAGAAACATGCAGTTGTGCACCCATTGATATGATCCAAGAATTTTGCTGTTTTGACTTTGCTAGTTCTTGGGAACAGTGTGTGACAGATAATCCATAAGCAGAATAGGTTCATAAAACATGGTTCTTTATTAAAGACTCTCAATCATCTATGTAGGAACTCCGTGGGTAATCCAAAAGTTGAGCAAAATGAAAGAAAAACCCTAAGCTTTATGAAGTCATCTTCCTTTGCTTCCAATATCTCTTGTTTCTGTCCCTCCAAAGTACCCACATGAGAGCTCGCTGCACAACATTTCATCCTCTAATTATTCCACTTCTATCCTTACACATCTATTCTGCATCCCCTCACCCAAAAGAAAAACCTAGAGCACCAGAAAGAGTTGCAGCCTACCCTTTTTTTCTTGTTCTTTTTCTTCTTTTTTTTTTTTTTTGAGAAAGGAGAATTGCAGCTTACCTGCCATCCATCAAATTATTTTCAGGATAACATAAAATGTAAAATTGATTCAAGAAAATTTTATTCAAAGAGATTGCACACTTTATCCTCTCTACTTGGTGAATTGCTCCGTAAATTGAAATTGCCACACAAGTTCAGGAACTTTTTGCTTTTACTTTGGAAACTGCATCTAATTCCTCATGCCTAGGTACTTGATAAAGTCAAATGCACTCACATCGATTTTGTAACAAGTAAAGTTGCCACAGAATTTATATGTAATAGTACTACACTTTCCCAAACGCATCCCAACCAGGAGAAAGGGTATAAACAATAGGGAGAGGGGGGAAGAAGAGCACTAACCTCTTTACCCACAGATAAATCATTAGCAACTGTGCCTTTTTGCTTCAATAAGCTTCCAGCATTGAAATTGAGCCCTGTGCTCCTATTACGTGTCAGATTTGATGAAGACCAACCAGTTGGTCGTCCTTCTTCACCACCTGCATATTGAGTAGCAAGCATATATAGCTCCCAGAGAATAAGAAGCTAGCATATTTAGAGGTAATGTACTTTCCTGAACAGGACATCTGGCATGCCCATCCAAAATAAATGATATAATGGACCAATTGAAATGGATTCCAGACCACTTTATGCCACACTAGTTAGCACAGACTGATTGCTAAGTCTTCTAATTAACTTTTTCTTGTTAATCTTTCCTTCTTTTTTGTGGTTGAGGGAGGAGGATGTCGAGACCAAACATACCTGATTTCTTTTCGACATTAGCAAGACCATGAGGCGTCCCTGAACTTGGCCCAGCAGTACCGCCCTGTTTCAAAATCAACATTTCATTTTTATATTTTGAGACCAATGACATAAGCTAATATATTTAAGTCACTTACAAGAGCACGAGATGGAATATTGGCAAGCTGTGATTGCTGATATTTCAATATGGTCCAGTCAAATACATAATCAAACTGAAACCCTGAAATAGATGGGAAAAAGAAAAAAGAATGAAGGGAAGGAAAATGGAAGACATCCTGTGAACATTGACATTGAGGTACTTGTTGTAACATCTATGTACAGATGAAATAGAGAAGGCATGGAAAGCAAAATGATCATACCTTCACGAATGAAAAGGTCACGGAAAATTCTCTTGAGATAAGCATAATCTGGTTTATCATCAAATCTCAGTGATCGACAGTAATGAAAATATGATGCAAACTCTGCAGGATAGCCTCGACACAGAGTCTATAGGAAAATTTGCACTAGTATCATTTAGTGAATAAAAAACTAAATAGCTAGCATATGAAGAATGGAGGAGCATCAATTACCTCTATTGACGTTGAAACTTTCTTCTCACTGATCCTCTCATACTTCTGTTTCTTATTGCCTGCTTTCAGCCCCTGCCAAGGGAGACTACATGTGTTTGAAAGGATAATGTAAGATTACCATGAAAGAAAAGTAAAGACACTAAATAAAAGAAAATCTAGGGAGGGAGAAATATTTACCTTCCTCTTAAAAAGTACATCAGAACAAAACCCAATGATTCCAAATCATCCCTTCGACTTTGTTCTACATGGTCAATAGAAAACACAGAGTAAACAGTCCATATAAACAATTGGGAACAAATTGGAAAAATAAAACAAAAGCTTACCAATGCCGAGGTGAGTGTTCATGCTTGCATATCTAGCAGTTCCTGTCAAATTTTTATTTTCTCTGTATCACATTAAAAAGAAAACAAATCATACATCCATGCCCTGGAGGAGGATCTCATTGTAAGATAATTGACTAATTAAGAGTACAATTATCCAATGTGATTAATCAATGATTCAACATACAAATATACTTCTTCACAAGCTCGAAATACAAATGACCAACTGCAATTTACAAAATACAGAAAATCTCCAGATTCACTGTTAAAATTTCGGTAAATTGCACAAGCTCTATAAAATAGAGAGATCACTTCCTCTTTGGTAAGCATGATGGCACTGCATCTTTGATGCCAACAAATCTTTCTATTAGTTAAATGTATGATGAATGACCAAAATACAAAACAGTTGGGCAAGATCAACAGGATCTGGTTTCATATCATTTACTGATATTTCCCTGTCCCAGTCGAAGGAAACTAGAACGATAATCATTTTCCAATGCCATAACCTAATCAAAGTTATTAAATAGAAAGGGTTAAGATATTAAGGCTTTAACTAAAGAAAAAATTTAAGAAGGATATCAGTTTCTTCTCCCTATCCGTAAATTTTTCAGTCTTTTACGAAGTGATAAAATATTTCTTGTTTAAACTACCCAGTTGTCGCTTCGTTCCTCTTAAGTCTTAACCAGCAGTGCCAGGCAAACCAAAAAACAGTTTGATCATATTGAAGGGATAGTTATAAATGAACTAGAAGTTAGTAGTGAGAAGGTGTACAATATGAAAGTAGTAACAGTGAAAAGGAGTGGATATGATTATTCCCCAACAGAGATTAAGTAAGTTTATTAAATTTGCTAGTTCATGCATTCTGATACCTTTGTGAAGTCATTAAATAGCTTTGATGACTTATCTTACATGCAATACAGATAAAAACGTGTGTTTCTACTCTTCTTATATCCTGTTAATTCATAAAGAAAACCCCCCACAAAATAAGGAAGCACCTACACAGACACATGCTTTCGGACTACATGATCAAAAGACTAAGACTAGGTAATTTCTTCTCATCTGTCTATGCCTTGGTGGACAAAGTTGCCTGGTGCTCTGTGCTATTGGGAGGTTGAAAGTACTCTATGGGATTACTCAGTGTGTGCAAGCTTTTCCCAGAAACCACAAGTCCACAATTATTAAAAAAAAGTGAGGGGATAGGTTCATAGGAGTTTAAAAATGATGCAAACTGAAAGAATTCACTCTTTTCTATTGCTCTATAGCGAAAGAGCAAACAGACCACCACACAAAGCTCATATAGGCATATCATATGCATGAACACCATATTTCGAGTACTTCATCTTCTTAAACAAAACAGATATCAACCTCATAGTGCTTCAAGGGAGCTGACCTATACGGAATATGCTGATGAGTTGATGAGTCTCTGTACTTCTTAGCCAGCCCAAAATCAATAACATAGACCTATATTAATTAATCGTGGTTATGAAGATACCATGCCTGCAATAGGTGAATTGAGCAGCAAAGTAAGAGCTTTAATCCCAATACCTGATTTGCACGTCTTCCTAATCCCATAAGAAAGTTGTCAGGTTTTATATCTCGATGAAGAAAAGATTTGGCATGAACAAACTCAACCCGATTGATCTGAAAATTGATAAGGGTGAGAAGAGATTTTAAATTGTAATTGGAATAAATAAGTGGTACAAAACATCACACACCATCTGATCTGCAAGCATGAGAACGGTCTTCAAGGACATTTTCCTATTGCAGAAGTTGAAAAGATCTTCAAGACTAGGTCCCAGTAAATCCATCACAAGGACATTGTAATCTCCTTCAACTCCAAACCATTTTAAATTGGGGACTCCAGCTACCAATATAAAAAAAGATAAATACCACTTATAACATTGAGTAGTTAATGAAGGAAGAACAGGCAACATGAAGATGAGAAATTACTTCCTCCTTGTAGTATTTTATACAGCTTTGCTTCATACAACAGTTGAGGATGCTTTGTTTTCACATTTTCCTGAGTACAAGAAATAAGAAAATCAGCAACTTAATCTTGCAAACTAAAAAAATCATCTATGACATAATTGAAGGGATGTTCACGAATGACTAAGCATTTGCAGAAGTACAATGATGTCATGAGTATCAGCAAGACAAAAAAAACTTCAGTTTACAATAGATATCAAGTTTTATATAAAAAATTCCAGAAAGACAAATGTAAGCAGTGAAACTGTTGCAATTTCTTCAAAACCACAAAGTTGCTTAGTTAATGCAAATTCACTACTTGGAGTCTCAAATTGTAGGCTAGGTAATAACGGTTACATTTCCTCTAACTTGGTTGCTATTTCATAACTTAACAAGACATACTGAAACCCAGCACATTCAAACAAACTGTGATCCATAAGACCAAATGGTCAAGTGGTCAAAACCCTATTGAGTGTGAGAGCCTTTTTAATCTAAGAATCTAAGCAATCAGAGGGCGGGCACAAGTTTATTTGCTTACTTCTGTCTCCAACATGCAGGGGTGTTTATAACAGTTTTGGGTGACTCCACTTATTATCTCAAGTTTAGTGTTGCATCCTCATATTAACTTGGTATTAGAACAACCAAAGATCCTGAATTCCAATGTTACTCTGACCTTCATCAAAAGAAGGCTACAAGTACTTCGCCATGGAAAAGGACCACACTAGCAACGAGAAGGCATGATAAAATATAACTAAACATGTTCTCTATAAAAGATTAAGTTTAATCCTCTCCCGGCAAAAGGTAGGGATAAGGACTACATACATCCTACCCAGCCCAAACCTCGCTTATAGAATTACACTGGTATCTATCTAATTGTTCTTTATCTACCCCCTTCCACCCTAATAACAATTAGCAACTAAACACACGGATAATAACACATACATATAATTGTGTTTTAATTGCTAACCAAAAACCATCCATCATCAAAACGATGACAAATTCTCAAGTTTTTTCATAGCAAAACCATATGCTTTAGCAATTAAAAAACATATCAATACTCCTATAACAAGTTTAGACAAATAAAAACACACACAGAGAGATAATTTCAACTTACCAGCTTGATAGCAACCTCTTCATTAGTTTGAACATTACCACCTTGAAGAACATATAAACAAATCACCAATTAAATTAACCCTAAAAATAAAAACAAAACCTGAAAGCCAAAAAAAAAACATGAAGGGTTCAAATACCGAGGTAGATCTCCCCAAAAGAACCGCTACCAATTTTCCGGCCAAGCCTGAACTTATTACCAACACGAGGCTCCATCGGAGACTAAAAATTTTAATCAAAAAAAAAAAAAAAACTTCACCACACAAACCCTTATAAATTCAATCCAACATAGAATGAAAATGAATCAAAAAAAGAAAAATCAAGATTTCAGCTTTTTGAATAATTTTTTTTGGGGTTTTGTTCCTTCATGAGTTTTGCCTCAAGAAGGTGCAAAATGAAGCAGCATCAGCTTCAAGTATATGCTTTATTATCATCCCATTTTGAATAATCTGGCCCTGATTCTATCTCTTAACCCCAATTTCTTCCTTCTATTATTTATTTTATATATATATATATATACGTTTATTTCTGTCTTTTTGCTTTCGTAATACTATCTTCTTGTCCCCACCCACCCCTCGTCGATCTCTATGATACGGCGTCGTACGTAGTGTTGTAGTAAATTCGTCAGAGGGAACTGAATGAATATACAGTGTATTTCATAGTCGGCCCATACGTATTTCAATCAGAAAGTTGCAAAGAAAATATGGCTATAGCTATGGCACTCTTTTTGTTTTAGGGGAAAAAATAACAAATATATCTCTATAATAAATGGTATGCAGATATCCTCCTTTATATTTTTGGGTGTTATTATATGACCTTTATACTAACGGATATACATGTATCATAATCTTATCCACCAATTCGACAGTTATTAAATATTGGATCAACGGATAATATTACATCATATGTCCCGACTTAGTCTTCCGTTAGAGTTAAGGGCAATATATGCTGTAGATTTTTACGATAAGGGCACTAATATCCCAAAAATATGGCGGAGGGTATCTGCATTTAGTTTGTAGTATATTTATCTTTTTTTCCTTTATTTTATAATGGTGGTATTTGGATTACCAAAGTATAAATTTGAGATTGTCATATTATAGATAGAACATTATGTAGGACACAGAGCTATATAGGATATGCGTGTTCACTTGTTCAATTTTACTTGTACACAGCCCAAGTTAGAAAACATAAATGTTATATGAAACCGAATCAAAAGACACATTTATGTATTATATCTTTCATTTTAAGTTAATCTTTGATTATTTTTTTAAAAAAAAAAACATGACTACTTAAGTTGGTATATGTGTGTGTTACATACCACCAACTCTGAGGAATTACACATTTAGTTGCTGAGGCAGAAATATTTTATAGTCACTAGTCAATTTACATATATTAAATATCTGTGGAAAATTGATACAAGAAGTGGTCAAAAAAGGAAAATGTTCTTCTTAAAGCATATAATACAAAGAAAATAAAGACTAATAAATTGAAACGAAGGATTAGATGCAAAATATGAGTCAAACCTAAAGTAATAGTCTTGGCTCATTGTACTAGGTTTGATATGAAAGTTGACAGATTGTTAGTTAGAAGTCTTAAAGACTAGCCAACAAAACCAAATTCCAGTGTCACAATCACACTACAAGCTTAGTCAATGAGGTAAGCTCAACTAATTATCTAATATATAGGTTAGGAGCTGATTGATTATATACACACAGTATGTTTGGTAGACCTAAAAAGAAGAAGCATTATTGTTATGATCTTAATAATTAAAGAAACCAAGAATAAGTTTGGTCCAACTAAAAATAAGAAAGAAAAAAATATCATATATATAGTATTTTCAAGGTGTAACATTAACAATATCCATAAGTTGTGTGAAGAAGAGTATATACAAAGCAAACAGTTTTGAGAACAATAAAAGACTATGATGTATTTGGCTACTTTCCCAAGCTGTACTTGAATCATATGAGTATTGTACAATACAGTGAGCACACTAACTTTGGAACAAACGAATGACCTACAACTAGACAAATGATTTTACAAAAACAAGTCAAAAAAAGGGGCCTGCAAAAGAATTGCAAATGGCAAAAACCCTACATTCTTTTGTAATCAAAAAGGGAGAGAATCCCTAAAGAAAGGAAAAATCAGTAATGCACAGCTATGGTTGTGTTAGTTCAATTTGGGAACCCATTGAAGTATACTTTTTGTGCAGCCTCCCTCTCAACTGTCTAATTTTTGCATCTACTCTTGCTGTGAACCCAATGTTTGTACTCTGTCTTGCTTTAGACCGTTCTCTCTTCCACATATGATGATCTTTAACGTCTTTCTTGTAATATATGATTTCTTGAATAATGTGATGATCCATTGGATTGAATGACCTTTGGTAAGATATGTGGGCAAGGTAGGGAAGGGTGCAGACAACAATTACTAAAAGAGTGGTAGACCAGTAGACTGGAGCAGGAGCTAGAGCTTCCACAAGGATTCTAAAGGCATATTTAGAATAATCTGGCGCTATCATACCATAGATCAAAAGAAATAGGTACCAACTAGCAATACTTCCCCAGATGAAAATATGTTGAATCCATGTGAAATGACTCATTGTGAGTGCAATCTGACAGTTGACAGCCCAGACAATGCAGGTGAACATCGTAGTGCCCATAGCAGTCAGGTCGGCAGTCTGGCCTTCAGCACGGAAGGCTTGATCATAGAAGATGATAATGTTGAGGAAGAAAACAATGAGAGAGGTGTAGACACCGTTGCCAAGCCAACCGAATATCCTATACCAGTCAAAGAACAAGTTTTTGGGCCCTTGCTGGTACAGTGCTGGGAACTGCATACGTCATTACAGTTTAAATTACTACTATTCAATGAGGTTACTCTGCAAATTGATATTTTAGAAACTCCAAGAAAAAGGTATTGAGTACACTCACCTGTAAGCACACTTCAGAAGGCACATCCTGCTCGAATACTCCAAGCGCAATCACGGGCAGTGAGGTAAGAATCACATTGAACAGAATCATGTATGAATCATCATAGACAGACTGGCCCGAAAAGCCCGCGAAAGCCTCAAAGTAAAAGAGTGTGAGACCAAAAGCTATATTTTTGTAGAAGAAATAGCATATCTGCATGAAGAGAACACAGTAAGTTAGATGAAACATGATAAGCATCCATGAACGGAAACATGACCATTTTCTTTCATAAAATAAAACAGATCAAGAGGAATTACCATTTGAGCAATTCTTTTGTAGCACCAATGCCCGTGTACAACAAGAAGTCTCTCCAAGAACCGAAACTGTGCAATAGCAAAGTCACTAGCCATCACAGCCTGCAAGAAGCTAATAATCAAGTAAGCCGACTTACAGCCTCCAAGAACAAAAGCATTTACTTGAGCCAATGGATTTAGGGCCATCTTACCAAATTAGAGAAAATTTTCCAGATTATTTTAAGTTGGTAGTGCTTTAAACGGTCATATATACTCAAAAACACAAAGATGCAATTTGCTGAGTTGCAGGTCAACTTTATTTTCTTGTCAATATCGGTGGTGCCCGTGCTCGCGCTAAATAGTTTATCAACTTTGATAAGATGGATCGGACAGTGGAGAGATTGTGGCCAAGAAACAGTCTTCAAATCACATTTCAATGTCCTCAAACTTTTGAAAGCATTTAAAATGTGATATCAAATTGGTATATATCAGATCATTCAGGCAAGATTTAAATGGGTAAAAGCTCCTGCACAACTATTTTTCTACAAATCAATGGGAAGAGTATTGGTTTCCTGTAGTCTCTAGAAAAATCAGTTTTGCTAATTAGGCCTGAGGTTTAGTTGCTGCTTAGGTTTTAAGTGGTCTTGTGACATTATCAAACAGTCAGCTATAAGCCCTAACCACATAAACGAATTCAAAAAAAAAAAATATACTAATGCATTAGTCTTAGTCCCAAAAGAAATTGTAAAATTGAACAATATAGCACAAGGAAGTTGAATCTGGTTATCTTGGGTTTGCAGTATTTAAAAGTTCATATTGTTTCAAGTCAGTCTGTAAACTCTAATGTATATGTGCAGCACCCCTTTGACTGTATTTCCCTGACAAATTTCTAAAATGCAGTATTGAAAAAGTTATTGTCAGAAGGAAAATGTTAAAATTCTCTTAGTATATTAAGAACACCAAAACGCCAGCTAGATGTATCACCAACCTGCATTCCTTCTGCACCGCTAATGCCAACTCCAATGTCCGCTTCTTGGATCATCCCAACATCATTTGCACCATCACCAATTGCTAATGTGGTTTTTCCAGTTCCTTCCTTTACTAACCTAGTAACCTGCGACCAAATCGAATACAAACTAATGTAAATATGACCAATTTCATGAATGAACAATTGAGTTAGACAAGAAAAGGTTGATAGATTTCACATAGCTTACCAAGGCCTTCTGCTTAGGAGAGACACGGCAGCAAATGACAGATGCACAGCTGACTGCTAAATTCAAAAAATGATGCTTCATATCATACGCCAAAGCATATGTTAGAGTTTTTCCATCAATAATCAAGGCAAATGCAGCATGTGGGTCCTTTTCAAGCTTGATCATTTGAGAAGCATTTGTGATTTGCATCAAAATGTTCTCCCTTATAGCCTGATTAGTGAAAGAGAGCAATTGAGACGGCATGAATAATAATACAAGTAACAACTCAAAAAACTTGTTTTATAGTAACCTACCTGTTCAGAGTTTCTTTCCACTGAGTCTGCATTCATTGCCGTGATGCATATTTGTCTCATCCCATGCCGAAGTAGACTACATGCGTACCTGTGTGGAAACAGGAGTGTTATTTTACCAGCTTTAATCCAATGACTAAACAAGTATGAATGAGATGGTAGAAGATATATCAATGAATAAGAGACAGACCCTATGTTGATGGCTGTTTCCATCTTGTCACCTGTCAGAACCCAGATCTTGAGACCAGCTTGCGCCAGTTTATCAATACACTGAGGAACCTGATGAAAAGGTACAGATGTGGAATGGTCAAAAAGGGATACTATTAGAAAATGTAGTACGGATTCTTGAGGAACATAATGTACATACTCCCTTCTGTAGTTTATCCTCAACAGCCGTAGCACCAACAAGGATCAATTCCTTTTCCATCATATCAGATAGACGTTCGAGCATGGCATCTCTATCACCACTGATTGAAGCTTTGGCTTTAGCAAATTCTTCATTCCACGCCGAGTACTCTGCCTCATCCAGCTTTTTGTAGGCAAGCACGAGAGTACGTAACCCTGCTTCCCCATATTCATTTAAATGCTTTGTGGTAGCCTCCTCAAATCTCCTTCCATTCTTAGCTAATCTCTCATAGACGATGCTGCATATCCAAACAAAACAGCATATCATCAAAAAGTTTACATCATAAAGGTCGCCGAAGGCCACATCTGTGACTAAACAATTAGCAAGCCAAGAGATAATCATAACTTAGAAATTCCTTTCATGCATTCAGTAATCCCAAAACTTAGCAAACACCGATTCCACGTCCGATAAAAGAAAAAGGTGCCCCAGGAAATAAAAATTTCGGGAACAAAAAATTTAGAAGGAAGAAAATCACCCAACACAAGGGGTGAGAGAGGGAGGTGCAAATGGAGAGTAATAACTAGAAAATAGGAGTGGAATTTACAGGCATGTTAGCAGCATCTTTAAAAGCATAATAACCTCTTTAATAGACTACTTCAAGGCATACAGGACTGTAGATGCATGATAGAGACTAGTTTTAGAAAATGTCAAAAGAAAGACCTGTCTGCTCCTTTACACAATAGAAGAATCTGGCCTCTCTCATCTCGAATGATAACAGACATTCTCTTCCGCTTGCTGGTGAAGTCCAATAGATTGAGAACTTTGAATTCCCTAGAGTTAAAAGATCAAGAGTAAGTTGGTAAGATACTACAAAGGTAATGCAGCTCTTGAAAGCAATTGGGAAAATTTAAGGCGTTGTATCACCTTTCAGTAGGCTCTTGAAAAGAAGGATACTTCTCACGTATATAAACTCTTGATTGAGTTCTTTTGCAGAACTCAAAGCCAAATTCCCTAGCTGCAACAAGAAATGCTGCTTCATCAGGAGACTCTGCTTCGAAATTGTAGCTGCCAGTCTCCTCATTTAACTCAGGAATAGCAGTATGACAAAGTGAGAGTATCCTAAAGAATAGCAAGATGACATCTGCATTTGGTTCCTTCATCCAATTTCCCTTCATAAGTCGGCTATCCTCAAAGCTGAACCCCTTTATTGCAGGCCTGATCTCATCTTTAGAAGTGACGACCCTCTCTAGTTCAATTTCTGATGACCGTCTCCGTGAAATGTCAGGATCTTGCCCACCAAGGTCCTCTGCCATCTGCTTTGCAGCTGCAAGTTCTACATCACTGGCCCGTGTCCCATATGCACTACCAGCAATGGAGCATTTCAGGAAGTCCATTTGGTTGCATGTCAAAGTGCCAGTTTTATCCGAGAGGATGGTATCAACCTGCCCCAACTCCTCATTTAAGTTTGATGTTCGTGCTTGAGCAGGAGTTCCTGTCTCGTCATCATACATATTAATATCTTGGTTTATGAATAATGCCTGTAGAACCTTCACTACTTCAATAGAAACATAGAGGGAAATAGGAATCAAATAGCCATATAATATTAGTGCAGTGATCAGATGGAAAATGGCTGACAACTCAGGCCTGTTTGGATCGGTTGTGTTATTGTTCTTGTCCATAGGTTGCATATACCACCAGCTTGGCATGTTCAATCTTGTTTTTACAGCAAAGCCGATGGAACTGATAAATGATATCACGACAAGGAGGGTGAAGAGGACGTAAATTATCTTGTCCATCTGAAGTTCGATCCTACTCCTTTTTGAGGGAGATTCTGTAGAATTTTGCATAACTTTGCTGTCATGACCAGTAAATATAACAACTCCATAGATATATGCCGTATTCCTGAGCTTTGAATCCCTGAGGAGAATCTGAGTGGGATCAAGAGGATAAATTTGACGATCATATTCAAGGTTCCCCACAAAAGTGTAAAGGTTGGGATTGGGATCTTCACATCTAATGGTAGCCCTGAATTCCTTGAAAGCCTCATTATCATCCAGTGGTAGGGTAACCTCCAAAGCTCTTTTTACCTTCAAGTTTGTCTCCCCATCCAAGTTCATAGTTTCCACATAACAAATTCCATCTTGATAACTCGATGATAGAAGAAGTAAATCAGCAGGAAAAAATTGGTCCTTTTCCACCTTCACAATGTCTCCGACACGAATCTTCATCCATGGCCTCAGACCAAACACACCACCTTCCTTACGTAGACGAGCTTTTCGCAGATTGACCTTCATATCTTGTATGAACCGCCGCGAGTCTTCCAATGCCTCCTTCGCCATACTCAGCCCAACAACAAAGACCAAAGGAGCTATCATACTGACAGATGAGAATGGAGAAAGATTTGTTGTGGCTGACAGAATTGCAGCAAGGAGGAAATACAAGTTAGCAACACGTCTGAATTGCTCAAATGTAGCCTTGGGTAGAAATGTGATGAAATTATACTTAGTGGTAGATATGTAGTTTGTGCGGTACTTAAAAGGTTTCTTTTCATGGAGATGGGACTGGTTGCAATGAACTACTCTAGAAAACCCAGCTCCTAGCCGATGGGGGCCCTCTTCCTCATCAGTTCGTGGACGATAGCAACCAAATGTATAGAGATTGCTCCATTGGATCTTTGCCCTTTTGCTGCTACCTCGTGCCATTCTTTTCCTCCCAACAAAAGCTAAAATCAATCATACACCCACATTATAGTTCAAAAAAATATTCTTATCAATTTCTTTCACCAGGACAATTAAAGGGCACCCTCATGCACAATATCCTGCTCAACTGGATAAGGGATCAGCCTCCCTTCAACCCGTGAAGTTTGAACTGTCAATCGAAAAAAATGATTCTCCTAAATTAGACAATACAGATGTTCAAACAACAAATCCGCAGGCCAAACCCACAACTCAAGGGTTAAAAAATTCGAGCAAAAACTCCTTGATGATACATTAACCTCGAAAGCACAAATTAACACTACGATTCAACAAAAAAGCAGACAAATACCGTGGATGTATTAATTGTTTAAGACCCATCCAATTATACTCACAAAAAATTTGAACGACATTTTAGTCAACTTAAGTAAATTGGGGGAAAAAACCCACCACGAGCATATCTAGAAGAAACTCAAATTACCGCAGATTTAGCTTCTTACCCAAATCACAGACTAATTAAAGTTGACCAACCCAAAAAACAAGATATCAAAATTGAAACGATGAAACCCCAATTTCTCTGCCAAAATCCCCTTCTTCCCCATAAAACGGTAAATCAAAAAATTAAGAAGAAATGAAGAGAAAAAAAGACGAAAATCACATTAAATTTCAGCTAAGCTGCAGCTAATCAACCGCATTAACATAACAAACACAGTAAATTAACCGACAAACCAAAATCCACCATACTTGCTAACCAATTCATCAACTGATTCCAAACAACCCAAAAACTCAAGCAAGAAAACAAAAAGGGTTGAGTAGAAAATACATTTCTTCTTTGATGATAAATATAATGAGAAAATAGAGTCACCTGAAGTCAACAAAACACCAGAGAGGAAACAGACGCAGACCCAGATAGTCAAGCTACACAGAGAAGACGAAAATAGCTTGGGAGTTGCAGAGATCGCAATGTACAATGTAGGAGAGAGAGAAGAAGAAGAAGAAGAGAGAGAAAGTGACAGAGAGGAGAGGGGATTTTGGGTTTAGTCCAAAAAATAGACTCCTTCTGTGTTGAAGATTCAAACTAGTTTTAGTATTATTTCAGAAAATAACAAATATTGTTATATGTACACAAAATCATCCGTAACACTTTCATCGTTAAAAAATTATATCGTATATATAATATAAAAATTATTTATAAATATATCATAAAAAATTTATGTTTCGACTACGACATGCCATTTACAACTACTTTTAAATCATTCTTTGAATTTTTTATTTTTTAACAAAATGAAATGAAATATGTATATATGTATTTAAGATGTTTTCACTTTTTTGTATTTTAATTAATTGTAACTGTATTGAAAAGGATAGTTATCACTCTTCTAAATTTTTATACAAAAATATCTTAAATACCATGATTACTAAGTCTTAGTGAGGTTGGTTTTTTTAAAAATAAAAAGATTAGGTATGTAATTATGTATTAATATTTTGATCAACTTTGTATGTTTATATTTTAAACATATGATTTATAAACTATATAACTTTTAAAAATGCAATTAAAACAAATTTAGTTCGAGTTTTAACGTCAGCTTGTTAGGTAAATTTTTTCGTCTTTCCTGAGTCGTGAAAAAATCACATTTTTATTTGTGCCATGACTTCTTTTGGCTTTTTCGTTTGCGGTATAATAGGAAAATTACTTAATTTTAATTAGATTTTTAATAATAATTCTTTTTATTACCTGTACTTGTTACTCATGTTTAAAATAGCAAATTTTTGAGTTACTGATTTTTGAAAATCTCATATAGATTCGAAGTGTTATTATAATAATCCATCAACTAAAAACGTTAGCTTTACTTCACAATATTTTTTTAAAAATATTTATGTGTATGTGAAATCTGTAATTATGGCAACAAAACAGGTAGCAAGTACTACATACACTACTAACATTAAAAATTTTATACGCTATTTAATATTGTGATAAATTCAATGAAATAAATTTTCTTAAAACACAACTAGAAAAATTAATTTTATGAAAAGAAAAAAATATGCTCTTATATAAAAATTAAAACCGTGACTAAAAAGTCACCCTTCTTCGTAAAAAAATATAAAAAAATCCTCACGAAAAAAAAAACAATTTTGTGAATCATTTTTGTAATAAAAATGAATTTGAGTCGTATATCAAATTTTCAAAATATTTTTATTTTCATTACAAAAGGGTTATATCGGAAACACCATTTCATCAGAAACAGGGTATAAAAATAAATTTTAAAAAATTCTTCACTTTTTGTCGTTATTATGAGAAAATTATAATATAATCAAATCCTACTTAAATTAAATTAAAATAAATTAAGAATAAACCAAACAAAAACAAAGATTAGTAGGAGAATTTGAATGGGGTTTGTTCCCTCTTTTTCATACGTGGCACTAAGCAACACATCAAAGATGATTGGTTTTTCTGACAAATTGCCCCACATGACTCTATTAATCAAAATAGGCACTCAATAATAAGTAGGCTATCTTTTTTCTTTTTTTTTCTATTTATTAGCGTACGATATTAATATTAAAATTTGATACTAAAATTTTAAATTGTACATTAAAAAGTTTACTCTTATACGTAATATTTTTTGTATTAATATTGAAGCTTGATAAATCTAAATCGATACATTATAAAACTTATCTCGCTATAACTTGTTAGTATTGTTTTGATACACATTTGAAAAGACAATCACTATTCATTAATATGATAATTTACCATGTTATTTTTTAATATAATAAAATTAATAAAAAAAATTATTGTTAGCAATAGGAATAAAATAGATTTAAAATAATAAATTATTTTTAAAATTGTCAAAAATGAATATCTTTTTTTATAAAAGCAGACATAGAAAATAGTTGAGATTCATTTTCAAGGCTGTTGTAATAGTAAAATTAAAATAAACAAAAGCGAATCGAAAATAACAATAATATTATAAAATCATTTGAATGTCACTCACTTTACATATTTCCTCGAGTGAAATCATTCTTGATGTTAAATTATTTACGTATTTTGTGGATATTTACTTTGATTCTATCAATAACATCTTGATACATTAAATTCAGCATCTTCTTGTCGTTAAGAAAAATAGCAGCTAAGATAAGATCATGCAAAATCGAGTAATCCACCTTTACAAAATTCTTGTCAAAATTCATCAACATGTCTTTCTAGACGTTTTCCTATGAATGTTTCTTTTAGTATTCGATAACTTTGATCATTATTTTGCTATGGACATTAGGCTCTGTTTGAACACAATCGCCTTCCACCATATTCTCGATGGTTTGTGACCTCACGGCTACCGCCTTGTCGAGTATAAATTCATTGTCATCATAAGTCTTTAGAGTTAAGAATTTTGTTAAAGAAGTCAGGATAGTAAAAATATACTTGAATAAGAGTTGTTAATTTATGTTATTGGAAATATTATTGAATGAAAATTTGAATGATTATAATATCTCAGACATTTTAATTTATGTTGTTAAAAATATTATTAAAAGGAGATTTGAATGATTATAATGTCTCATAAATTTAAAGGATTTGATTTTTAGAGTTTCCGATTCACACTATCTTGATTAAAGCAAAAAAATATAAAGGGAAAAACTAAAAAAGAAATATGGAAATAAAACTTGATTTTGCATAAATCATATCAAAATAAGAAAAAGTATTGGCTTCTTACCTTTCTTCAAAACTAATTAATGAAAAGTTAAAAAAGAAAATTGAAGGTTTCAAGACCACAAACACAAACATTTTTTTCTTTGATACCTTTTAAATAATTCCAATATAAAATTGCACATATATTTCTTTGGGTGGGGGTTGGTACTTCGTTTTCCGTGCAAAAGTATTAGACTTATGTTAGTTATAATTTTGAATTTATGATATTATTATTTTATATGTGGTCTAATATGGTGTTATGCAATACTCTAATATTTACAAGAATTAGACACACGAAAACAATATAAGAAAAAACGTTTATTAATTTCTATTATTATGTTTGTATTATTAACTTTTTCATAGAATTTTGATTGTGAATTAAGGGCACATACAACCAAAATTTTAAATTACGAAAATATTTGTAATTTTTTTTCAAATTTAATCTGAAAGTATTTAATTAAAATATTGTATGTAACATAATTTGTTTATATTTGTCTTTTTCATGTCTCACTTGTGGATTTTTACTTGTATATTATTATTGTTCATTTAATTAGAATATAACTTAGTTTGATCGTTTAAATAATATATTTTAATAACAAATTTAAGAAAGGGGAATATATTACAATGTTTTTTTCTTGCACATGATATGTAGCATGTACTGAACTTTCGTATAAAATTTAAAATTTTGGCTAGAAAGATAAAAACAAAACAAAAAGTAGGTCTCTTTCTCTAGGATATTTATTTACAACTTACAAGGTATAAAATCCTACCAAAAATTTAAGAATAATCGTTTTCTTTTTTATTTGCAACATAAATCTACGTCATGTAAGCTGTCATTTGTCATCTAATAATCTAAATATTTGGAACTCGATAAACTTAATTTATAGTAATTTTATCATGCTAAAATATAAATAAATATTTTCGAACGTATTTTTAGAAAATTCTCCATTGATTAAATATCTTATTACTTACTTAATTATATACCAATTGGAACAAAGATGATAAATTTGAAAAAATATATACACAGTTTCATTTTGTATACCATATTTTTATAGTTTCACTTGCATTAAGAAATTAAAGTTAGATTATAATTTTATTCCGAGGTAATGATTCTTTAAAGTCAACTTTTCAATAAATGATAAATAAATTCGTCTTTTATTTTTAATTTGTTTGTTGATATTCCTTTTTTAAAATAAAATTTTATAGAATAATTACTGTTAATTTTCTTAGATTAGTCAATTATTTATTTTCAAGCCTAATAAAATATTTAGGATATAAAAGAAAAAAGTATCATAATTTATACATTGAGTCTATGAAATGAAAAATATTTCATTATGAACCAATTATTTATAGTAAAAATAATATATATAAAAAAGAAACGAATAGAAGATTAAGTTTTAGTACATTATTATTTTCTAATTGTAGTTGACAAAGTTTATTTGGAGAGGGCATGGCATGTTAGTATTAAAAATTGATTAATTAAATTAAATGTAAGTATAATTCTTGTAGTGGTACGTTATTGAGTAAATATTAAATTGGGTCGTTGCAGAAGTTAAGGTTTGGGACCTACCGTTAAGGCCTCCCACTACACCAAATTAATCGAACTCTTCATTTAAATTTATTATTTATTAAGAATTGATTGAAAGGACATAACTCATTTTCATTACCAATTTTTCTTCTCTTTCGATGTAACTGATTTAGATTCACACTAGAAAATTTCGTTATATAATTAAAAGATTTTTTTTTGATATCTACTATATATATATATAAACAATATAATTTTTATCAAATTCATTTTTCAGATCTTAAATTCGAGAATTTTGAAAGATGAAAGGGAGCGAGGGGGTACATGGCACGCACTTATTACCCCACTAATATATAACCAGGTGAGGCACCAGCCACCATATAAATTACATTCGACAGTACTCAATACTCAATAACTTTTGACTCAAATCTTATATTTATATGAAGAGATTCTTCAGTTACATCTTGTTTGAATGGTTGTTATATGTCGTATTGTGTTGTTAGTGTAAATACAATGTTTGCTTTAATTGTTTGCATTATCATTTAAATGTTTGGTTATATAACAACAAATGTCTCATTGTATGTAACGAGTGATTTGATGTGGTTGCGTTGTTAATTTAATATTTTCTTCTCATTTTATCTGTATGCATTATTTAACAATTTTTCTTATTCTTTATCCTTACCTTTTCATAGCAGTTCTACCATGTAGCATACTTTTTTTTAAATACTTTTTTTCATTCAAATTTCTGACATAAGTCATCATATAACAACGAAGAACGATGCCATTTATTTGAATATTATATTTATTAAAATAATATAATTTAATACGATACAATATAATACGTAACAACCATTCAAACAAAGGGTAAGCAACAAAAAATTAAATCCGACTCTCCCAACAACCTTTGATGGTACTAAAAGAATTTATGTGCTTTTTTTTTTTTTTCATGAGTCAATTTCTAATTTCATATAAGGGTCCACACTAATTTTATCATTAAATTTTTGTTTATGTGTTATCTTTTTCTAAATTTTAAAAAAATCTAAACGTGATTAACAAGTTTAGGGTAAGAGTGGTATTACAAGTTGTTTAATTGTCATTTCCAATATAAAGTTTACAAAGACTTTGACTCTTATCTTATTGATTATTAGAAAAAAATTACACTCAACTCATGTGTGCTTGGCCCATACATTTAACATCAAAATGTAGTAGCTTGGTCAATTTTTTTGAAATAGTTCATTTTTGTGTTTTATTGGTCCCTCAATTTCATAAAGAATGGTCAAGTTTAATTTGACACAAAATTTAAGAAAATAAAGAAAATTTTTATTCAGGTGATCTTAAATTAAAGTTATGTTAAATGTACAAAATTGTCATTTAATCTTGTGACCTTAAACATGTCACGTGAAAAGTTGTTACCAAAAAAAAAAAGTGACCATTCTTTTTGAAACAGACTAAAAAAAAGGAGATCATTCTTTTTGAAACGAAAAAAATATTTATTTTAAAAAAAATATAAAAGGATTTTAGAAAATGAGTTTCTAAAAATCTTGCATTTTAATTTTCTGGTGAAATAGTGTAAATTATAGTAGTACTAGGAGTAGTAGGGTTTTGAATCAGGAAAAGTAACATAAATACAAAACTTATTTAAAATGTCATTTTCTCTGAATTTTCATACAATTTTAGAAAATTATAAAAATTCTCTCTCGAATATATCTTTATTTCCTTTCGGATATATCCTTATCCCCTCTCGAATACATTCTCCTCATTAAGTAATGTATCATTTGCAATGTAATCGGACAACCAAGAAATGTATCCGAGAATAATGAAATATCCAAAAATTTTGTAATTGGAAAAACTTCCTGAATGGAACATAATTAGCTTCTAAGTATATGGAATTTCTGTAAGTTATACGTTGAAAAAATAAATAAAGAGTTAAAAAACAATTTAAAGATATAGTCCCTTCGAGTGAGATCTTATGCAACGTAAATTTAAATATAAATCGAACTTAATATTAATGGTACTAGGGTTTATTAAAGTCAAGAATAGCAGCATTTAATAACCGGCCATATAAATGCACGCAACTCACCATTACTGAAGTTGCCACAAGTGGATCAAATCAGGCCATTTATAATATATACAATGTACGCTCAATCTATGTGAAAGTGTTTAAATTAATAGACAAAAAATAAATATGTCACGTAAAATAAAACTAATGCTACAAGCACATTAAAAATATAGACATTTTTGTTTTACTTCCTCTTGAGTTCTTTTATTAGGTATCTTTTTAAATTAGTCAAATATTTCTCTAAAAAGATTTGTACCTCTTTTTCCCCTCACCTTCCTTCGTACTCGTTTTTCTTTTTCCTTTTGTGTTTCTTTCTAACAATTGATACCACACATTCACATGTCATATAAATTTACATAATTAAAATATGACGATACAACGTAAATAAAAATTAATAGAAGTAACTTCAAGGGCAAATCTGACAATAGAAAAATGCAAAATAACTATAACTTATACATACATTTCTTGTGTTTCAATTGTTATAATATAGTTTGATCTTAATCTACGCTGAATTCTAATATTTTTATAATTGAAAACACATCATATTTTAGAATAGAATGAAAAGTTTAAAAATATCACTTTCTTTTCTCACTGTATTTATTTAAAATAATATTGATTGAGAATTGAGACAAAGAGAACAATATATTAGCAAAATTAAATTATAAATTGTGATAAATTCAAAATCCAGTCTACCTTTATAGGATAAAAATTGTATTTAATTTTCAATCTTTTTCTATTTCTTGATTTCTTGTTTAGGGAGGAAAGAATTTAATTAATTGTTGTTGACCATGAATGTTCATCACACGTAATGCTATAATTTCACAACAATATTATAGAGTATATATGTTGTCACTTCCATTTTTTCCCATACCATATCTATTTTTATACACTTACGTATATGTCGACTATTTCTTGTTTGAATATGAATAGAAGAAATTTGCAATAATTCAATACTTCCAGAAGAAGGAATGTTATGAGAAACTTCCTAGTAAGATAATTCCTCAGTTTAAAAAAGGATGATTTAATTTGATTTGGAACGGATTTTAAGAAAAGAAAGAAGATTTTTTAATTTTGTGGTTCTAAATTAAAGTTATGTTAAATGTATCAAAATGCCCTTTAATTTTGTGGTTTTAAACATTTCACGTGAAAAATTAAAGTTAAAGTGTTGTCAAAAAAGGAAAGGGATCATTCTTTTTGGAACAGACTAAAAAGGAAATAGGGTCAGTCTTTTTGAAACGAAGGGAGTATTTATTTTCGTCTCATTGTTTTAATAAAAATCATGTCTGATAAAAAAAATTGAACATTGTATATGAAGACAGAGTATAAGGATAAAATTTCGAAAAAATACTGTTTTTATCTTGAATTTCTAAGCTGACACTTATTTTGAGTTCTTTTTTTTTTTATAACTTCACTCATACTTATTTTGAAACGAAGAAAGTAATTATTTTTTCTCTTTTCAACACGGAGCGACTTTATGCCACGTATTGAGATTCCTATTATTGTGACTTTTATATATAGACTATACCTTATTCTTCTTTTATAGCTAGTACTAATAGTAGTTGCTTGCCACTATTAAAAAAGAAAAGAAAAGAGGATGCATGTACTAAAATTTAGTACTAGTGTAAAAGAGTTATCTGGGAAAAATTACATGTGATTTTACAAAATGCATTATTCAATTGGGAAAATATATAACATAATTATTTTACAAAATCATGTATATTTTTAATTCTTTGATATATTTAACTAGCGAATATAATTATTTTAATCTATTGTTGTTTTAATTCATCTTTAGGTAGTTTAATATTTCTATGTCGGTTACCAAAATATAACCTAATTGATTAGACGTGGGTACCAAAATACAGGATATTAGGAATCATAGAATTTAGATGACATGAATGTAGCTAGTTTTTATAATATATGATTTCAATACTAAATATTAACCATATTTTATGGTAGGACAAAATAGAATTAGGTGCATAGTGGATAGAAAAGTGTCTTAAATACTGTTTGAGTAGGCTTCCTATGATGTAGCTTGTCAGGGATAAGTGTTGTTCAACCATAATTTTGTTAGCTAACAAACTTTTTTTTTCTTTCTAAAGTTAAATTCATGTAAATTTTCATTTATCATAGAATTCAAACTCATGACCTGGTGAATAATGAATTCGATATTCTTATTACATATCAACTTTTTCGTTTACCACAGAGTTTGAACGGATGACATGTGCCTAATTCACACATCATTAGAGCTAACCTTGTAGCTTATGTTCTTCCTTTTTAATCAGATGGGAATACTTTTACCTACACATAAACTTTTTCCTTTATTCCCTCTTTATTCTTTTCTTTCCCTTACTATTTCAACTTCATTCCCAGCAAGGAAATTCGAAAACTTCTTACACCGCCCTATGAGTGATTTCTAACCTGTCCAGACTTCACCATTACAACAATAACATACCTAGTGTAATCCCATAAATGAAGTCTAAGGAGGATAGGGCGTATGTTGATCTTATCCCCTACAGTGGGAGTGTTTCCGAATTGTGGTATCAAATCCTCAACCCTAAGCTTCAACACTGCTACTACTCCTGCTGTGGGGGGTAGAAATAGATCTTTTCACTAGACTCATATAGTTCACCATGGGAAGATATTGCCATTACTTTTTGTCTTTTTAGATGACGGTGATGTTCGAGTCAGCTAGCACATTCTTTGACTATTCCTAGAATACATACTAGTTACTACCTCCTAGTACTAAATGAAATGTTTCAACTATACCGGAATGTTGAGTTCGAGGCAACTTCAAGACACAGTTGTCATTTCATAGAAACTAAGATCAGCAAGGCAACCCGGGGTGTGGCTTAGTAGTCAATGAAATGAAATGGATTGGAAATAATGACATTTCAGGTTCAAATCCCTGCAGATGCAAAAACATTAGGTGATGCTAGTAGGGGAGGTAACAATGGTACCACATGGAATTAGTCGAGGTGCACACAAGGTAGCCCGGAAACCATGGTTATACAAAAGAAATCAGCAAGGATCGTTCTAAAAGATCATTAGACATCAAATGCTGTCACAAATAGCAACACCTTCCATGTAAACACCAAGAAATCAGTACTATTTATACATAGCAATTAGCTATTGTACATCAGAATGAAACAGGGACACCAATATTGTTAAATAATGGCATGAGAAGAGTTGGATCATTTCTTAGGGTGGATACTTTGTACAACTGCCTCAATTTCTTCCTTGACTCGTTCAAATACATTTGGTCCCTTTACTTCATCAACTGGGGTGTTTGCATCAATGTCACTAGCTCCATGAGTTTCCTTGTGATGGTGAGGTTTTTTATCGTGGTGAATCATAGCCTCAATCTCTTCCTTTGCACGTTCAATCAAATTTGGTGCTTTTACATCTTTCACATCTAAAATTACGAAGAGATCAAAATGGAAATGAGGAACATAAACCAACTAACGTCCTAAGTTTGTACAACAACAGACAAGGCTAGATTAGCATCAGAAATAAATCAATTACCAACAGACTAGAGAATACAAGAACAAACTGAGAAGAAAAGGTCAGACCATTACCATGATCTAAATTGTGCAGATTCTTTAGTTTCAATGCCGCACCCGTGTCGGATTCTTAAAACATACAGTACTTACGGAGAATCCAACATGAACTTATGACAATTTTGAAGAGTCCAAGCAACATATATCATGATAAAGAACGGCAAATGAAACTTGAGTTCAAAATCTAGAGGATTGCTAAGACCTTATAACTAAACCAAAGCATCACATTCCATCCCCCAAATCTGGGATATCCAACACCCTCATATGCCAGTCTGGCAACTAAAATGTGGAGATTATAATACCGAGACCCAACATTGATCAAATCAAGAATCGGGATGAGTCTTACCCTGATAAAGAGATTATGTTTGTGTCTAACTCAATCCCCAAAACAAGCATCAAGGCAAGGATTGCCACCATATAAAGAGACCAAAGGACCACATCCCAACCAATGTGGGATATTCAACACCCCACACACCTAAGCCCCACAACTGGAACATAGACAATATAACAAGGGTCCCAACATTGATTAAATCAAGACTGGGATGAAACTTAGCTAATAAAGAAATAAACCTATGAGTTTAACTCAATCTCAAAAAAAACAAAAGTTTCAAGGCGAAGGATTACCGAGTACCATATAAGAAAACCAAACAACCACATCAATAGGGATTATGTGGTATATCCAACGCAAATACGAAAGTCAGTATCAATTAACACAAAGATTGAATTTTTAAAACAATCACAATCATCCGCATACATGCTCCAATTGAAACATTCTTAATAGAGCCAAAATAAAATTTTGTTCAGTTATTCATGAAACATGAGGAATTAGGAAAAATATACAATTTGTTTTTCCTTGTAATTAAAATCACTCAGCATTTTATTTTGCAATATTTTATATTCCCTTAAGAAACCCTTATCGATTGCAACAGCTAGAGAATAGGAAACGTTACCTGCAGTAGATGAAGGGGCTTCATTGCCTCTAAATTCTGCCATGGCAGGTTATGAACAGGCTGCAGATACTGGTTTTTGCCGGAGAGGAGAGAAGCCGATGAATGTCAGGTCCCGGAGATGTGAATTTTTATTTATTTATTTATTATAAAGGAGATGCGAATATACAGTGAAATACAAAAGAAAAACATGGGCCTGGGGCCAAGGCTCGCTTTTTCGAATTGGATTTACAAAGGGCCCAATAGAGAGAAATGATTGAAGTTCTAGCCATTTTTTGCATGTAAGAGTATGGTTTTTATTCATGAGTGATATTGGTTGCTACTATGTCAATAAAAATGACTCAAGTTTGGCCTTGTCTATGGCGATGACATTAGTAAAAAAAAAATTGAAGTTAGCCTTAGCTATATAAAAATAAGTCTAAGGTTTGACTTTTTCAAGTCCACAACTTCACTCAAAAAAAGTCTAAAGTTAGTCTTGACAAGTCATATCAAACTTTAAGCAATAATGTCCGATGTTTTGGACTTTATAAAATCACATTTTAGATAACTGAAATCGAACGCAACTTTCAACTTGAGTCGCATACATTTGAAATCATTCCCAAACACAGGTAAAGTTGCAAAATAGAAATCATTATGATGACCCCCTTAAACTAGATAGTTGTTCCCTTCCCCCCTGAATTTATATTCACTAGTCGCCCTAATTGGACATACCTATTTAATTTATAGCCATTTTCAAAGGTTAAATAAAATTCAAAGAAATTTATTCTCCTCCTTTTTCTTCTTAATTGTTGTACAATAATATTAGTTGAATTTATAACAATTAAAGTATAAGAAGTGGATTTGTCATGGCCTCAACTTCAATAAAATATGTCTTAAAAACTGACCTTGAAGTTTTATCTTGTCAAGGTCCAAATTTAGGTAAAGAATGTCCAACGTTTGATCTTGCCAAGGTCTCAACATCAATAAAAAAAAATGTCAGAAATTTGACCTTGCCAAGATCACAACTTCAAAATATAGATTTTGCTCATACGTCAATCCGAAGGACCCTTAGGTACAGTAAAGATGAATTCCTTATTACAGATCAAAACATATCTTTAAGGGAAATAAAACCAGCTTGGAAAAATATTAAGAAGAGTTGGGGACAAAGCTGGGAAGTAAGAGCCCAAGTACAAAAATCCAGTTTGAGGATCACCAAAACATCGCCTCCTAATCCCATTGTTTTCAGTAGTCACAACATAACCTATTTAACTGTCCATGAAATGCCCTAAACCAGCCTTCTAGCCTTGCTCCGTACACCTTGTAAACCATGCAACAAAAAATGTTGTTATGCTGTTATTCTTGATCGACCCTTTGCAATACGTCGAGCAATAACTCTACGGCCACCCTTGGTTGCTTTGCTGCTCAATGATTAAAATATGCGCTTGTCAGAACTCAACAAATAACACAAGCAATCCAGACAAAAAGTCTCCAGTAAAAGCAAGTGACCCGAGAAAAATGAAACTAGCTGGACAAATAAATGACTATGCTGATCAGGTAAACTGGGAGGCAAATGAAAGCTAATTTTCATTGTCAGGATGAGAGCCCACCAGAATCCTGGGCTACGTATTAAGCCTAGCATTACATGGGATATACTTGAGTTCTGGGGAATGTATTATATGTCGTAATCCTACAGTTACCAGAAACAGGAAGAGAAACAAAAGTGGTCTAGTACATATTCTTTCAACAACTAAAAGACCCAAAAAGCTAAAATAGGTGCCATATGGTGCATAATGCTACTCTCATGAGAATGTGTCTCATTAGTCCAGTGGCTAAAAGAGCAAGGAAGAGATGCATACCGAGCAAAGTAACCATGTGTCCTTTTGCGCCTCATGTTGCTGGGTTGGTAGGTTCTCTTAGGAAACAAAAGCATCCCACTCGATGAAGAATCATCAACTGCATGAACAGAAATAGAAGAACGACTCAATAATTCATGTTAAACCAGGTTAATTCCATGATTCTTTGTACGTAAGTCTCTGATGGTTGAAATGGATACAGATGAAATGACTAATAATAATGTCAATTTTTGACACTAACAAATAATAATGTCAATTGTTAATAATTTTTTACAACAATAATTACCGGTCCAACGAAGGTGCAAATAACTAAGAGTTATATAACAAGTTTATTTTCTTACTTCCCAAGCTTATTAGTCATTAGGAAACTTAATTAAACAACAATAACTACTTATAGAAGCGTATAGCAACCAGATAGCCAAAAAAAGTGCCTTCATACAGGTACCACCTCGAAAGAAGATAGAGTTGATAGTTGTATGGAGGCTCTTTTTTGTTCATTTGGTTGCTATCAACTCTGAATATAATTGTCTAATATCTACGTAAATTTGACTCATCAGAAAGCAACCAAGTAGACAAAAAAGAGCCTCTATACAACTATCAACTCTATATAAGATTGTCTAAATTCAAGATAATTCTTCTTATTTTGAGAAGGTAACAAATCAAGATAATTCTTGTTTCCTAACTTCTTAAGAGAACATTCTCCAAATTCCAGTTAGAATGAAGGAACAACGAGAACTGCAATGACCATTGAATATAAATTCAAGTACTGAGTTTGTTTTTGGAATGTGCAGTAACTTTTCCGAATCGAACATTTGCTGTCTTTGGATGTATACATGGTGTAACCATAATGAATGAAAACTATCTCCACTTTTAGCAGAAAGGAATCAGTTAAGAAGATTGTGCCAAGTTGTGTGGGTCATGACCCAACCTATTTTAGCACAACCAGTTTCATCCCAAGAACTTTTGAGCCATTTTTTAGCCCAACTCATTTTGGCCCGCCCAAATCCAGTCCAACCCACCCATTTGACACCGATACTGTTAAACTATGAATTAACACTCATGGCCTGTCAGAATATTGTATTACAATGAGCTAAAAATCGGCAACCTAACAAGTTACATCTACCCTGTAGGTGCTTTTTTTTTCAATTCATTTATCTTTTAAGATATGAGAACTCCTTTTCATCCTAGTTCAAAAAAGTACTAAGCTAGTTTTCACAGACAACTAAACTCTTTGTCTATTTAGGTTGAAGAAGGAGTTGCTAACAGCTCAATGTTCCTTTTAATAGACCACTTTAAATAGACATAATATTCAGAGGATGATACCAACATCACAATGTTTAAAGTTTAACAATTAGTTGCAAAATTCTGTAGCATTGAAAACGAACAAAAGTTTATCAAGACAAATAATTAGTAAATTGTAGTTTTATGATAGCAATTTGTGCAACCCCATAATGGGTTGAGTTTGGCAAGTTGTCACCACTTATTATTTTATATATTTGAAACCGAACCTTTAATCCACACATAGACTTCAAGAGGTTGGACTATAGCTCATCTTTGGTTTAACTTAAACTGTTTCACCATGCTGAATTTCAATCCAGCACATCCACTTTCAGCATAATCTGACTGTAAGTTATCAATGAACTTGAACAGGCAGCGGCTCAAGAAACTCCCAGAGGTGACTTCTAATCAATTTACCAACCCATGGTACAGACTGCAGCCTTAAATGGATTGGTCAGGCATATCATCTTTGCCTAGAGAAAAAAGAAATCTTTTTCCAGTGATCTAATTAGATCAAATTGTTCAGTTAAGTGTGAACCTAAAAAGAAGCAATAGGCTAGAATTGGAACAACTGTCATTGCATTTGAAATTCAATCAATTAGCAACCTAGAGTGCAACGGAACTTCTAAATGCTCAACTTCTCAGAAAAAAAAAGAATGTAAAACAATAATTCAACTACGCAACAATTTCCAACCTACTTGAGCTCAGCTATATGCATCAGGTATATTCACAACCCATTTCGTATTACAAAATGAAATAATAAAAGTATAATGTACCTCAACTTTCCAGCTAAATACCATCATTACGCAAATGTATAGTATAGTCTGAAATATAGAGAGGGAATTTACCGTCAGGGAGGAAAAAGGGCAGTGAAGGAAGGCCAGTAGGGTATAAGAAACCTTCAGTAGAAACCTTCTTGAACGAATCAACGTCGGACTGGGGTAAATCAAGACGAATCGGAGACTGAGAGTGAGAGGAGAGAGATGGAAAAAGCCTGGAAGTGAGGGTCGGATTCGCAATTTGTGGCGTTTGTGCTGAACATCTCAAGTTTTGGGTCATCAAACGGCTAATCAGAGAAACGCCCGTCCGAATTAAAGTTTTCGACGACGACGACATTTTCACACACAGTCGATACAGAAGGAAGCTAAACCCTAACACAGTATCTACTTCTCCAAGTTCTTCCAGTTTCCACCATTTTTTCTTCGAAAACAACTTTAGGCACTAAATGGGCCGATCCTTCTTGTGGGCCTTGCCTTCTAAATGTGGGTTTTCCAAGACAACTTTCACATATAGCGAACAAAAAATTCATATTTGTATGCTATAGCAAACTTTGCATAATTGCGCTCCATAGCAAACATAAAACTGTATAATTCGCTATATATATACAAGTGTATAATTCGTTGGCCTAAATTGTATAATTCACTGGCCTATTTCGCTTCAATTGTATCATTCGCTATCCTATTTCACTGCAATTGTATAATGCACAATTGTATAATTCACTGCCTATTTCGCTGCAATATTAAGTGTATAGCAAGAAGATATATGTTTTTGTTTCTCTTTATACAAAAACAGAAACACAATATATACACTTCTGTTGTATAAAGCTAGAGAAAATTGTATTTCACTGCAATTGTATAATTCGCAATTGTATAATTCGTTGACCTTTTTCTCTGCAATATTTGAAGTAAAATGTTTGTAAATTGTATAATGGGAAAATGGTCTGATATACCCCTCAACTTTATCATTTAGAGCTGATATACCCCTTGTTATAAAAGTGGCTCATATATACCCCTACTTGTAAACAAATGGCTCACATATACCCTTTTCCTCTAACGGAAATGAAAAAAATAATAATTTTAATCTAAATTTTTATTCTTTTTTTTATAAAAAATATAATCCCATATGAGTAAATTTAATCCTCGTCAAACATATTTTTTTTGACTTTTTTTTGTTTCAATGACTAATTTATAATTATTATTTTGATAATCAAATTTATTTATGTTTCACTAATATTCTTGTAAAACTTATTGTAGATGACCAAATTTTTTCTTCGAATACGAAATTAAATTACAATACACAAAAAAAAAATAGTTTAATTTTTTTTCTTTAAACTAAGGAATGAAAGAAAAAAACAAAATAAGAATAAGACACTCAAATTATTATAATAAAAGAAGTCAAAAAATAATTTTTGTATGAAAAAAATTTAAAATATACCTTGAACTTTGATAGAAGAATCATATATACCCCTAAATAATTTTTTTAAAAAAATTAGAAGTAACAAATATAAATTTAAAACTAATTTTTTAACTTCCGTTAAATGAAGGGTATATGTGAGCCATTTTGTAACGGCACGGGTATATGTGAGCCGTTTGTATAACAGTAAGGGCATATATGAGCCACTTTTATGACGAGGGGTATATCAGCTCTAAATGACAAAGTTGAGGGGTATATCAGACCCTTGTATAATTAAGTGTATAACACGAAGATATATATTTTTGCATGTGTATATACAATTTTCTCTCGCTTTATACAAAACAGAAACAAAATTATATACTTCTGTGTATAAAGCGAGAGAGGCGAGCGAGAATGGAGAGTGGCGAACGAGATTTCTGGGAGAGAGACGCTGGCAAATTTTAGCTAACGTTTGCTATGGAGCACAATTAAATCAAACCCTAGCTATTCCATTTATTTTAGGTTATTAGTTTGCTATTATATACAATTTTCCCTAACCGAATTAAGTTGGATTTGATAGCTTTGATTCGAAAGGGTAAAATTGACAAATCATCACTTTCAGTCGACCTGTTAATTGTCATAATATTATGCATAACTTGTGACTCTTATGTTAACAACAAAAAATATTATAACTGTCCTAAGGTTTAATTATGTAAGGTAAGAGATCCATTACCAGCTTACAAGATATATAATATTGTGGGCTGATCTATTTTTTTTAGGTCGGTGTTTGAATTGACTTATTTTTAATGACTTTTGATTTCTAAATATTTTTTTAGTTTTAAAAGTGTTCGAATAACCCACAATTTAAAGCAGGAAAAGTAACCAAAAAAAGAAAAGAAGTCAAAAGCCAAGAGTTACAGGTTATCAACTTATGACTTTTAACTTATAAGTCACTTAAAAAAAGTCAATCCAGACGATCATAAGTGAAAGTATGTATCTTGAACTACTTTGTTGGCCACAAGATATTATATAATACATACATGAGAAGCTTAACATCAAGCGAGCTTAGTTGTATATAATCCGAATAACTTCATGTAAAAATAATTGAATTTACTGACTTTTGAGTATGTTTGAAGTCAAATTTTGACAAGCCAAGCTCCATATATATGTGTCTGAATTTTAGACTCACACATCCAAAGTTGATTTTAAAACGGCTAAACAAGTGGGGTTTGGAGTATTTGTGCACAAAGAATCTGGTATTAGTAAACAAGCACTCAACTTTTAGCATATCAGGTAACAAACAACATTACACTATATTTCATCTGGCTGTTTCTGTTTACAAGGTAGAAAAGAATAACCTAAATATTCTGCCTAACCACAACTTTGTCAATCAAGGAACCTACAACAACACAGCCCTGTGGTACCAAGCAAAAAAAAAATAAACTGGCTTTCTTTAGCTTCACTACAAAATACAAAAGGATGAGGTAATAGACAAAAAAAATCAACAATCAAGGCATCACCAATATAGATTTTGCATAGATGATCGAAACAAATTCATCTCGAAATGTGCAAATGGTTACTGATCAGGTGTGTGACTTGATGAATTTCATTGTTCGACTTCTAATGCAGTTGAAATCCACTCTGTAGCAGCTGCATGAACGTCTGCTTCTACATGCATCGATAGAGAGACTGGAGTGACTGCTATCTGTTAGCACAATAAATCAATTGGTCAAAACCATATAAATACAGCTTATCACTAGTGTGGCATTGGTTAACCTTGTATATGAGCATAAGGGCAGTGAAACAGCTAAGCGAATCCAGAACACCCTCCCAGCACCGCATGGGGAAAGAACAACAATTACATTAAAGGATATGAGTAATAAACTTACAAAGCCATTTTCAAGAGCTCTAAAATCTAAATCCTCATCCTCTTCTTCCTGCTTCTTGTCAAGTAACTGCAGTGCAAATAACAAATAAAGTCATTCACTTAAATATTAGAACCAACTGGTACTAAGTACAAAGAAATGGAATTACATCGATGAGAAAGATTAGTACAAGGAAACGTGTGACACTTGGCTTTTTTGCACAAGCTATTCAAAGAGAGGAAAATTATAGATTAATGTGACGATTTAACATGTTCTTCTGATACCCTCTTTTCCATTGACATAGATTAATTAAGTTGAAAATGGCATTTTCAATTAGAAAATAAACCTGAAGATTCCTCTATTAGTTATCCAAGACAGCAACTGGATACGATATTTGCATAGAGATGGAAAAAAATTCCTTACCTCCAATCTGAAGTACTTGACTTTCCGGTTGGAATCAGATTTCCCTGATACACCAACTGATTCAACCTCCTCTATATTATTTTTCTGTGTGGCTAACCGACGAGCGGCACCCTGAAAAAAAATGAGAATTCGGAAGTCTGAATGGTTAAGAGTATCTACAATGCAAACCTTGATTGAGAAAACTAAAACAAGCAGGGGCTGCAAAGTCAAAAGCTTGTTACAAATACTGTATTTTGACCCATTTATGTGCACTTTTGTCTTATTGTGTACTATAACCGAATCAAAGAAGCCACTCAAATACTACTCATCTTACTGGAAACTGGGAAATGAATCAGCTTTTAAGTCACTATCTTCCTTAAGCTGTGACTACTCTACTTTTTAAGATTCAACAGAATTTCAACTCCATATAAATTCCTTTTAGATATAGGCAGACAGCTCTTCTCGATCTTGTTTAACTTTAAGAGCAATTAGGTTGTCACTCACTAAGAGGCAATACTACACACTTGCTATCATCATCATAATTATCTAGGTCACCACATAACAGTGAAGGACGAGTTAACTCACCGCTGCAGAAGCATCTCGGCCTAGTTGAGCGAGCTGCAGTCCAAGCATTTGCTGATTGGGAACAAAACGTCCGGCAGCAGGATTCCTGCTTGCTGAAATAGCTTGCCAGCAAAGCTTAAGGCTCCAATGACTTTGCCTGGTCGATTTAAATCCCTGTCACATAAAAGGCAAAAATAATCAGTCTACATCCACATACATAAAGAGATATAATATGCTAAAGCAAAACAGATAGTGGTTGGACTTGGGGAGTAAAAGGAAAGAAGACTGAAACTTTGCTTTTGCATGCCAACACAATAGAGTCACACGTACATTCTTCAGAATGATTGAAAAATAGCAGTTTCGAGTGGAAACTCTTTTTGATGAACTGGTCTGACCAAGGAATCACAAGTCCAAATACTTGTATTTTTTCTCAATGGGAAGAAGCACCACAAGGGTGACAATAAAACAGACCTTGTTTGTCAGAGGAGACTTTGGAATTTCCACATGCAGCAAGCAACATTTGGGAAAAACTCCCTTCTCTATATCTCTAAGGGCTGCATTTATCAATGGTAAACAAACACCTACGGCATCCTTGAAATCACTTTCCTGACTTTCATCCTTCTTCCTAAAAAGAAAAGATTACAGGTACATTGTTAAGACCATCAAGAGTGATCAAAGTTTTCAGCAGTATACCCTAAATGATAGGCAAATACCAGTCAAGTGATATCGATATAGATGGCACACCACTAAACAGTGACTCCCTTGCACCAGCTACAACACCTGAGTAAAACCTGGAAACAGTGAAGTAGTACAAATAATCACAAAATTCTATGCTGATATAGAAATAACAACTAAAAGAGGAAGAAAGTGCCAATTCATAACACTTCAATATGAGCAATAGTCACTAATAAAACAATTTCAAACTAAAAGTTTGTGCTAAATTACAGTTCACTAAAAGAAAGGTCATAAAAAGAAAACACTACTTACATATGACGGCCACAACTTGAGCCCTTGTTGATTCCACTTATCACCTAAACGTCCAAGCAGAAATAAATAACAGAGGATAGCGAGCAACATAAGCAATACCAAACCCAAAAATGAAATAGGAAAATGGTATAACTGAAAGCATGTCAAAAAATACCAGCATAGGCTTTGACCAGGAAAATAGTGCACCAGACAAGGCTAATGACACACAATCTACGGGAGTCCCTGTCACAAGAACAAATTTAAAGGCGTAACATGTTAGAGCTGAAATACAGTATTAGTTTCTAAACGTAAGTGTATCCTACAAAGCTCGAATAAATATCAATTACAAGCTTTCCAACAAAAGACCGAGTAGAACATATACACTAAAAACCATACCTGAAACTTCATAAGCAGTAGCACCACGAATCTCAGCCGAAGTAACCGCAATGGATTCTTTCAGAGTAAAAGAATGGCCTGCCGTTGATTCATCGCTACAGTAGCATTTGGAAGAAAACACATTAACCATAAGTTATTAAGCACTTAGTCTAATATTAGACTTACTAATGCATGAGGCATTAGAAAATAATACACTAATTGCAGCATAACTAATTCAGATAGAAACCAGCATTGTCTTATTCCACTGTTACATTAGAAATCTCTAATATACATTCCATATAAACTGCAATGAATTAACAATACTCAGGACCCATTTCGACCACAAAAACCAAGAGATCCCGCATTGCAGAATTTCAACATCTACAAAATACAGCCCAATCACAAGAGTACAATATCCCAGTTCATGTTAATCAAGAAACTGCGAGGGAAGTAGAAATTTAAAAGAGAAACTCACGATTGAGGAGCGCAAACGTTAACATTGTAGAGGCCGAGACGAACAAGAGCATCAACAAGATACGTTAGGCCAGGGGATTCAATCCCATCAGCGTTAGTAACCAAAACAACAGGCTTTGTATCGTCAACCTCTACAGGATCATCAGAAACCGAGTTGGGTTCCGTGGAATCATGGTTTTGGGGAGCACCCTTTCTGCTAGAAAGCACATCTTGAAGATTGGAAACAAGCCCAGGAGGCAAGAAGTTAGGCCTCATTCAGAAAGCGTTGAGTGATTTTTCAGAAAGGGACGTGACGTGAAGGAGAGGAAAACGAGGGGAGTAAATAAAGCACTTAAAAATGGATTAGACCGCTTCCAACGCCGTTCTGAGGCTATTTATTACCCTACAAATTTAGTCTCAACACCTACAATTTTTTTTTGTCTTTTTCCGTAAAGTGTCAAACACATATTTAAATTATTCATAATTTTTTTTTTAATTTTATACCTAAACTATATGGAGTATGAAAAATACATTTAAATTATTACTTATAAATTTGTAAATAATATGTGATGGTGTGCATTATATTTTCTCTTTTTAAAATAAAAAATTGTCATTTCGTAAAAAAAAATGACAATACATAACAATTTCAATTGAAAAAATATAAATTGAAACACATAGCTTCATTCTTCATAAGTTCAATTGAAAGTTTAGTTAGCATGGAGATGTGTTTTTCACATTTTGTCATGACGATGCTTATTTCATATTCCAAAGGATAGTGAATATGCATTAGCAATTAAAATTCATAAAGAAAAATAAGAAAATGAAAATAATTTTAATCTGGCTTTGAGCAGAACTAAAATTTAGTTAAACTTCTAATTAGTTCCTATTAGTAAAAACTCATCCACAGCCCACAGGCATTCAGTTTTCATACAAAGTTGTCATCTACATATCATTTCATTTAAATGTGAGATCAGAACCACAAGGTTCTAAATCTACTTTTCTTACAAGATATGATGGTTGATTGACGTGTAAAAAGTTAAAACAAAGAAATGTATGCACCATCAAAGATTTTACACCTAAAATGCAACACTCAAAACTCATTTGCAGCCTTGGAGGCGAACTTGTCACTTTCAATACCAGCGTTCTCTCTGTTGCACCCACAACTACGATCACGATCACCAGCTCTAACTGGAAAAACCCTCGTAGTTTTAACCTACATACGACAACTTTTTTTTGTTACACCAAAGTAAAAGAGGCAACCATCAGTTCTGTATTCTATAAATTCCTAATTACTCACTTGTTTGCCACAAAGTTCATGCCTATCTCCATGAGATAAAACTTTTTCAACTGCTTCTTCTTTATCAAAACTCACAAAGGCAAAGCCTCTGGAGCGGCCAGTTGTTTTATCCAAAATGATCTGATTTCCCACAACATTGCCATAAGACGAAAAATATTCCTTCAACTCACCTGAAATTAATCACTAGGTTAAATTAAAGAGCTAGCAAAATGGCAGAAATAAGAAGTGATATCATGTATACTCTTTACCTTCGGTTAAAGACAATGGAAGATCACCAACATGAATTCTCTGTCTATAAGTTACCGGTATCTTCACATCCACCTTATACACAAATATACTCTTTAAACATTAACACGAGGCAAAAGAGTAATAGTAAATAAAGGAAAAATGAGAGAATGTGGTGCTTTCAGGAGAAAAATTCTACCTCTTTACTAGCTATGTTATGGTATGTGTTTAAAACTTCATCTACAGTTTCCGGGTTAGCATATGTAACAAACCCAAAACCTTTATCACGCTTTAGTACTAAATCAGCTATCTCTCCAAACTGACTGAAATGAGCCCTCAATGATTCTGGAAAGTTAAAAAATTCATAAATTGAAGACTGAGGCAAAAAAATATTTCAGGTTAAAAAACAGAGGATCCAATTTGGGACGTAATATCACAAGATAGCATCAATACCTTCGGTTATATCCATAGAAATGCCTCCAATAAAAAGTGATCTATCATCAAGAAAATACAACGATTTGGTAAAATTCAAACGATAAACAAGGAAATATTCAAGAACATGTGATTTGCTACAAGCTATGAACTTACCTTGCTGAAGAACCAGGGGCTTCCCTATCAGCCATTGTTTTCTTTATCCTTTCCAGCTGATCGAAAAAGATAACGAATCGCAACAAAACCTTGACAGATTTCAGCACGAGAATGAGTTTTTTGTGATTGCGTTAAACCCTAGCTTTGTGTGCTAAAATTTGAAAATTGCCGCCGAATGAGATTTACCAGTTAATCAAATACTTCAACAGAAATAACAACTTGGCGGTAATATAACGCACTACCTTCCATGTTGGGATTTTTATTTTTTAACATTCAAATTATAACTTTATTTAATTCAGAGTTTAAGAAAGAAAAAAAAGATTTTTAAAACTTGAAGTTTAAAATAAGTTGAGATATTTATTTGATTATAACTCATTTCAATAAAGATAAATGAATATTCAAATTTAAATTGTTACTAAATCTAAAAATATGTCATTCGTTTTTAAACTAATTGCTAAAAAGAAAAGCAAGACATAATAGAGAAAATAGTTTAAATTTTAAAAAAACTTCTAGTATTCATTACACAAATAAGTTAATTATAAATAATGAGTTATTGATTTGACAATTTTGATAAATTGATTTTTTTTATTAATCGATTATCGAATCTTAGCGGATTGACAGGGTAAAGTTTCTAAATGTAAGTGTAATCCTACAAAGCTCGACTAAATATCAATTACGAACTATCCAACAAGAGACACTCTCTCTATATATTAAAAGTGAGAAGCTCAAACCTTCAAAGTATTGGATTATCATTTTATTCCTTTACTAAATCAAAATAAAATTAATTTATTTGTTAAATACTAATATTTTAATTACATAATGGTGGAATATGACGTCCAACAACTAAAATTAACTTTTTAGTTATGACATTATAAATATAATTGATTAGGTTAAATTTCACTAAATCAGAAAACAAAATAATGTATGAAATCTTCCAATTCGGCGACTCTTTGAATGTTGAAACTAGAATACTCTAAAATTTATGTATCATAATTTATCATGCTCCATTATATAAATTTTGATAGTTGAAAGACAGTCAGATATCACTATAATATCAATATATTGCTCCCTAGATTTCTTTACTATCATCTATTGTTCTCTTTTCTTCGTCCTAAATAATGTTATAGATACATGTCGTCAACAAGCTAACTAGGAAAAATAACAAATAGCTTCATTCGGAAATTAAAAAGAGAAGAAGCTTTCTTACAACATAGTTTGAGTGTTAATTTAGAAGTAAAATATATATATGACCAATATATTCCTTTTATCTTTTTTTTTAATTTTTATGTTAGCTTATAATTTTAAGTTTTTCTTTTTCATTTTGGAATTAAGATATGGTTGTCCAAAATAAATTTGATATGCAACTCATATTTAATGAGTAGGTGTATTTCTCACTGTCTCAACAATTTAGATATAAAACTCAAGAAAAATAGATAGTTTAAATGTGAAACAAACACACAATTCAAAAAAAATAACACTTGAGTTTTTCACATTTGCATGGCGAAGCTTATTTTATATTCCAAAGGATAGTAAATATGTAAAATGATACAATTAGCAATTAAAATTCATAAAGATAAAACTTCTTGAGCAGAATAAAATTTAGTTAAACTTCTATAAGTTCCTATTAGTAAAAACTCATCCACAGCCCACAAGCATTCAGTTTTCACACAAAGTTGTCATCTACATTAAATTTCATTTAAATGTGAGATCAGAATCACAAGGTTCTCAACCTACTTTTCTTACAAGATAAGATGGTTGATTGACTTGTAAAACTTAAAACAAAGAACTGTGTGCTATCTTTATATCCAATACACTCATCTTACAAGAAGTTAGTGGTAGGGGGCACCAGCAAAGATTTTACACCTAAATGCAACAGTCAAAACTCATCTAATACTTGCAGCCTTGGAGGCGATTTTGTCACTTTCAATAAGGATGATACCTTCTATTAGCAGCACCGGTGTTCTCATATGCATAGGCATCATTTGTGCCACCACCTCCATATCCTCCATTCCCCCCATAATTCCAGCTGTTACCACCGTGCCCATAACCACGACCACGACCATAGTAGGCAGGCACAGACCTTTCATTAGCAGCACCTGTGTTCCCATATACACAGGCGCCATTACTGAAACCACCTCCATATCCTATGTTGCCCCCATCATTCCAGCCTCTACCACTGTACCCATAACCTCTACCACGACCATAGTAGGCAGGCACATACCTTTCATTAGCAGCACCGGTGTTCCCATATGCATAGACACCATTTCTGCCACCACCTCTGTATCCTCTGTTGCCCCCATAATTCCAGATGTTACCACTGTTCCCATAACCACGACCACGACCATAGGAGGCAGGCACACCGTGGCTGCTGCCTCTGTAACCACCATTGCTATAATATGATTTTGAACCACTCCTACCATGATGTATCTGGCTTTCACTTGTATGTCCAACACAATCTCTCTTTGGCTTACACTTCCTAATTATAACCTAAAGACAGCAATTTTTTTTTGTGAAGTCCAATTAAAAGAGGCAACAATCAGTTCTGTGCTGTATAAATTCCTAATTACTCACTTGTTTGCCATAAAGTTCATGGATATGGCCATTAGATAAAACTTCTTCAACTGTTTCCTCTTTATCAAAACTTACAAAGCCAAAACCTCTGCTCTGACCAGTTGTTTTATCCATAACGATGCAATGATCCACAACAGAGCCATAATAAGAAAAATATTCCTTCAACTCATCTGAAATTAATCACTAGGTTAAAGCAGCAACCTTTTCAACTGGCAGAAATAAGAAATGATATCATGTATACTCTTTACCTTGAGTTAAAGATAATGGAAAATCACCAACATAAATTCTCGTTGTTTTATCTAACGCTTTCTTCACGGCCACCTTATACACAAAACAAACCAAGGTGAAGAAAAATAGTTAAGTAAAGGAAAAAATGACAGTATGTGGTGCTTTCAAGAGAAAATTCTACCTTTTTACCATCTATAGTATGGTCTTCCTCTAAAACTTTATCTGCAATTTTCGGGTCAGCATATGACACAAATCCAATTCCTTGTCGCATTCCAGAGTCTTTATCACACATTAGTTTAGAACCAGCTACTTGTCCAAACTTGCTGAAATACGCCCTAAATGATTCTGGAAAGTAAAGTACTAAATGAGGTTAGAGCAAAGATAAGTCAGATATTATGCAGATAAAGTAGATGCACTGATCTCAAAAAGTAGATGTGAAACTATTTAGTAAAGGATTTATCCAAAAGCAGAGAATACCAAACTCAATTACTCAAGCAAATATCAACAATTACATGAATCTTTAAAATGCTTTATTATCATACTGCAAGTGCCTCTCTTTACTGTTTGATGTTCGAAGAAAGCCAAAACCCAACTTCCCACACCCCAATCACACTAAGATGCAATAGAAGCCTAATGTTAATATTACCAATTTTAGAATAACTTTAACTACCAAAACATCGATATTCATGTCAAAGTCTGAGGCGAATAAAGATTTAAGAGTATTAAAGAATTCAAATATTTCAGCAGAGGGTCCAATTTGGGACGTAATATCACAATGATACCTATATAGCAAGATAGCATCAATACCTTCGGTTGTCTTCTTAGAAATGCTTCCAACAAAAAGTTTTCTATCATCAAGAAAATGCAACAATTTAAACGACAAACAAGAAAATTAAGAGCCTGTGACTTGCTATAAACTAAGCTACAAAACTTACCTTACTGAAGAATCATTGGTTGAAGGTTTTAATTCATCGGCTTCCCTATCAGCCATTTCCACATCTTCATTTGGTTGGTCATTTTCTTCATTTCGTTCCTCATCAAAATCCATTGTTTTCTTTATGCTTTCCACCTGATCGAAAAAGATAACGAATCGCAACAGAACCTTGACAGATTTCAGCACAAGAATCAAATACTGAGTTTTTTGTGATTGCGTTAAACCCTAGCTTTGTGCGCTAAAATTTGAAAATTGCCGCCGAATGAGATTTACCAGTAAATTAAACACTTCAACAGAAATAACAACAACTTGTCGGTTTCAAAAGAGACTACATAATATAGTCGGGGAATAACTGGTTATTTGGTAATCCGAAACCAGACTAATCTATTGGTAATCGTCTAAAGTTGATATCAATTTTCACTTACGCATTTTAACGAAGTTTTGTTCATTTTAGACACTTCATATCATGACCAACTGTGTCATTTAAACACTTTTTCGATAATCTGCCAAATTTGTAAGGTGTGTGTAACACACTCACTGATTACGTGTTAAAATGACGAATTAAATAACGACAGATAACATATATAGAATTTTTTTAAATTAAATAATGATTTTTTGGTAGGAAAAAATTACCAATGACTCATTGACATGTGACATTTATTTAACTAAATATTTTTTAAAAAGAATTAACCACTTTTAATTTTTAAAAAAATATTCACCGCAAATTGTCTTCTCCACTATCCCACCCCCACCTCAAAACCCAAACCCTCTCTCTCTCACCCAGATTGTCTTCTCCACCACCACCACCACCCCCAACCGTCGCCCACCCAAATGTGTCAAAAGAAGTTCTTTTTTTGTCACTTTGTGAATGTTGTAAGATAAGAATGTTTTTTTTTATAAAGTAATTAAAAGATAAGAACGTTTTTTTTGTGGTAGAATGATATTCGAATGTTTGATTTGGTGAATGTGGTAATGCATTTACTTGACTTCTTCGAGATTTTTTTTTCCTTTTCTGCTGAATTTCTGGATCAATGCAAATAAAAAATTGTTGCTTTAGTATATAAATATGGAGTCTCAATCTTTCTACTCAAAATTATATGGCTAATATATTGATTTGAACTTTTTCGTGATTATGATGTGAGAACGCATACAAATGGATTAGAACGCTAAAATTATTTGTTGTGAATGTAGAATTTGATAATTGAAAATATAATTTATTACCATTTCTTAGTGTGTTTGTTTCTTCTTAAAATTTATGTTGATTTTTCTCAAATTATTTTGAGGAGGAAGAAGAACAACAAAATAAGTTTAAAATTTCTAGACACTAGAATTTACATTTTGTTTGTGGCATCATCAAATTTATTTCATCATGGAAAAAGTTTAATCTTGGAAAATGGTAGTCAAAAATTGGGGAAGAAGGAGAAGAAAAAGAAATTAAAATTTGATAAAATGAGACTCTCATGCGCGTCCAGTGAGTGTATCACACTTACTAAGTCATCTCATCAAAAAGTGTCAAATTGACACAACGAGGCATGACATGAGGTGTCTAAAATGAACAAAGCTTAGTTAAGGTGTCTAACTGAAATCAATTAGTGTCACCTTTAGATGGCTACCGATGGGTTGGACCAATTATATTTATGCTATTTGGTATATAAAGTCCTTAACTTAGGCTTTAGCTTCATGCTTTTATTTTATGTTGTCTCAAATTTTGGGTTATCCTTCAATGTGTTTTGCGGGTATTAATGGTTAAGTGACAAGCGAACCAATAATGATCAATAACCGATAAAACCATAACCTATAAGTCGATACAACGATTTAACATGTCTATAAAATACGAATCAATAATCAATAAATTGAACACGCAAACTTAAATTCGAACCGAAAAGACTGATAGACAATCCTACATGCATGTTTCAATTGAGAGATCTTCAATCTGGATTCAGAGAAATTTAATTAAACTTCTCTTGCTTCTAATTAGTAAAACCTCACCCACAACCCACAGGCATCAGTTTTCATATAAATCTATACTTGAATCACAAGGTTCTCAACCTACTTTTCTTACAATATAAGATGGTTGATTAACTTGTAAAAGTTAAAACAAAGACTATGCTATCTTTACATCCCAAAGCTAATACATCTATCTTACTACAAGTTAGTGGTCAAAAGTCATCAAATATTTGCAGCCTTGGAGGTGATCTTGTCACTTCAAAGAAGGATGAGACCTTGCATTATCAGCACCGGCGGCACCATTTTCGCCACCACCTCCATATCCTCCGTTGCACCCATCATTCGAGCCGTTACCTCTGCTCCCATCATCACTACCACCACCATAGTAGGCAGGCACAAACCTTCCATTATCAGCACTGGCGTTCCCATATGCATACCACCTCCATATCCTCTGTTGCCCGCATCATTCGAAATGTTACCACTGTTCCAATAACCACTACCACCACCATAGTAGGCAGGCAGATACCTTCCATTAGCAGCACCAGCGTTCCCATATGCATAGGCACCATTTCCGCCGCCACCTCCATATCCTCCATTGCCCCCATCATTTGACCCATTACCTCTGTTTCCATAACAACTACCACAACCATAGTAGGAAGGTATACCACAGGTGCTGCCTTCGTAACCAGCTGGACCATACATAGCTCCATCAAACAAAAATCCATAACCGTATCCATGGTAAAATCCTGTAGGACTTACTGTATAACTTCCTGCAAACTTGCCATACCCGCCATAGTCACCGTATCCTTCATATCCTCCATACCCACCATAACCTCTACCCATATTTCCACCATATCCACCGCCAAAAGACTCTTCAGAACCACCATCACTATAATATTGATTTTGAACCACTCCCACCATGATATATCTGGCTTTCACTTGTATGTTGAGCACGATCTCTCTTTGACTCAGCCCTCTTAATTTCAACCTAAAGAAGACAATTTTTTTTTTGTGAAGTCCAATTAGGCAACAATCAGTTATGTGCTGTATAAATTCCTAATTACTCACTTGTTTGCCACGAAGTTCTTGCATATGGCCATTAGATAAAACTTTTTCAACTGCTTCCTCTTTATCAAAACTCACAAAGCCAAAACCTCCGCTCTGACCAGTTGTTTTATCCAAAACGATGTACTGATCCACAACATAGCCATAAGAAGAAAAATACTCCTTCAAGTCATCTGAAATTAATCACTAGGTTAAAGCAGCAACTTTTTCAGCTGACAGAAATAAGAAATGATATCATGTATACTCTTTACCTTGAGTCAAAGATAATGGAAGACCACCAACATAAATTCTCGTTGTTTTAGTTAATGCTTTCTCCACGTACACCTTATACGCAAATAGAATATACTCTTTAGACATAAACAAAGGCAAAAAGTAATAGTAATTAAAGGAAAAAATGATAGTATATGGTGCTTTCAGGAGAAAATTCTACCTTTTTACCATCTATGGTATGGTTTTCCTTTAAAATTGTATCTGTAATTTCCGGGTCAGCATATATAACAAATCCAAATCCTCGTCGCCTTCCAGAGTGTTTATCACACATTAGTACAGAATCAGCTACCTGTCCAAACTTGCTGAACACTCCCTAAATGATTCTGGAAAGTAAAAAAAAAAGTACTAAATGAGGTTAGAGTAAAGATAGTCAGATATCATGAAAACTGGAATGCAGATAAAGTAGATGTACTGATCTCAAAAGTAGATGTGAAACATAGTTTACTGTTAAAAATTAAAACATTTTCTGATACATGGAAAAAGCATTTGAAGAAACTAAAGGATTTATCCAAAAGCAGAGATGCCAACACAATTTACTATTTACTGTTTGATGTTCGAAGAAAGCCAAACCCCCAGCTTCCCATACCCCATTCAAGTATTAACTATTACATGAATCTTTAAAATGCTTCATTATCATGTTTACGAACACATACTGCAAAGGTTGCCTCTCTTTATTGATTGATGTTCGAAGAAAGCCAAATCACAGCTTCCCACACCCCAATCATGTTGGGAATTAAACACACAACACACACAAATAATCTAGAGAAAAGAGAAACGGAACACAAACGGGACACACAAGAATTTAACGTGGTTCGGTTTCCCTACTCCACGACTGTAACAGGAGGATTTTATTTCACTTGTGCTACTCTAGAATTACAAATACAAGGATCATATTTATAGGAAAACCAAATGGTTAACCTAGGGTTTCAGTAATGGGTCGGGCCGGCTCACAAGCCTCCACAAAGCCCAACAATCTCCCACTTGGAGGCTTGAAGAATTTCAACTGTCATCCACTTAGAACACTTGTATGTCTAGTAATCTTTTTCAACTCTCTCCTGCTACAGCGGCCTTCTCATCAGTCAACTGAAAGGCCCGTTGAAGCTCCCCGAAGCTTCAACACATCAGTCACGGCTGAAACTGCCCTTGACTCGTCCTCGGTCCCTACCGGCTCCCACTTGAGACACGAACTGCCGGATCCTAGAACTCCCTGAGAACAAACACTCTCCATACTCAGCAAGA